>NW_017670506.1:431403-540668 GCF_001879085.1 Nicotiana attenuata | reverse complement strand
ATTGGGCTGCTAAGGCTCCCTATTAGTGTAAAGACACTGTTATGTAATTTATTCATTCTGGGCTGTAATATAATCTTTATAATAATAGAATCTGGGGTTTATTAGTAAAAGTTGGGGGGGGGGGGTTCTCTATATCTTTGTTTGAAACTCGGGTAGAATCCTGCCCATAGGTTATTGTTTGATTATGTGAATGTTAGTACTTGTTTAGAGATCATGCCTACAGGATTTTCTGATTGCTTTGCTTCCGTATTTCACTCGCATGCTAGAAATACTGTTTATAGGCCCCTTGCATTAGAAATCCTGTCCATAGGATCCCTAAACATCTTAGGCCTATATGCGATTAGTGACCAGGTCTATAGGATTCTATCTGTTTGAATAATAGCCTTTCCTGTAATGTGCTTGAAATTCTGCCCACATGTGATCGATAGGATATATGCCTATAGGAATAAAGTAATCAATTTCAAACCTAGAAATCATGTCTATAGGATTTAAACTAATAGATATCATGCCTATATGGTGAATCAGTTTGTATACTTAGAATCCCGCTATAGGGTTTAAACTAATTAGAAATCATGCCTATAGGGTTCTAAAAGGGATAAAAACCTGTCTTTATGAGTTAAAAATCAGTAATTCACTTAGAAATCACGTTATAGGTTGTAGATATCATTCCTATAGGGTTCTGTAATTAGTTTGAGTTCGATTAATTCTGGTTATCACTTAGGCAAATCCGTAGGGGTACTAATGATTCTGGGCCTAAAATTATGATATCTTACTGTCTGAAAATGCCCAGATTCAAGGTTTAATAAAATCAATAGCCAAATAGATAGGTCCAAATGCCCGCTTTAACAAACTGCTATCTTGCATTCTGTTTTTTTTGCTTATCTTGTTATCCTAACTATAGGATCTTAAATTAACAAAATCTGTTGATTTAACTGCGTGCATTTGTTGTCTACTTGTGGAGGTTTATTGGGTCCGTATTTTCTCCTTACATGATAGTCCTATTTGAATTTGTTTGTCGCCTAGTATTTCTCATTTAAGAAACATAGGTCAGTCTAGAACCACCCTAAATAGAGGTCCTAAATACCTCCAGGACCATAGGAAAGGGACGGGTAGTGCACGCATAAGGACGAGTTAGAAGCTACAGAACGTTAGGGTAGCAACTGAAAGATAGTAATTGGGTAGTAAAGGAAAATGATAGCCCATGCGGCCAATGCTATGAATAAAAACCCGACTTGTGGGAATTGCAAAGCATTGCAATGGAATATCCTATAGGCTAAAAACTTAGGACCACCCTATATCTCTGTGAAAAAAGTAAGATGAGTATGTGTTTGCTAATTTGTTTCCTTCCTTTTTTCAAGACTAATTCGCTTAATTTAAGTTCGGCTGCGACCCGCCGTTGTGGACCTCGAGGGGTGCCTAACACCTTCCCCTCAAGGTAATTTCGAGCCCTTGCCCGATCTCTGGTGATGTAAACTGGTTATATGTTTAATTGCTTTAGGTTCCCTGATGCACCTTAATCGTTAGGTGGCGACTCTTCAAATCCCTTACCCCATCCCAAAAGGAAAGGAGTTGTCCAGGAAATGTCGAAACCCGATTCGCAGAAAAAAGGGGCCGCGACAGCATGCGACTCTGCTGGGGATATCTTTAGGCTTAATTACCATAACAAACTTGTCTGTGGAATTAGTCTTTAAGCATCTCTTTACTAATTCCGTAATTCTTACATCACCCCCTTCCCATTTCTAAGTGGATTTATTTGCCTATCCTTATTCATTTTTGATTCCCCCCCCCCTCACTTTATCACTTTTACTATGGAAACTGACTTGTCTCCTTGTTTCTTTTCTATAATGTCTTTCAATTAATTAAATATCGCATTTCATCAATTATTCCATCATGCAAATACTTGACAACGTGTTGTTTCTTTTTGCATAATTCCATGCTCAACATCATATTCCACTCGTGCGTTCTAAATACCATAGTGGCACTTGTGATGAGTGTCCGCGCTCTTACCTAAAAACAACCTAAAAATTCCAGAAAGGCTTATTTGCGGTAAAACTAGTTGATCAGCGGTACAGTCGACGGTTTTCGTGCCTTTCCCTCTCAAGTTGTCCGCTGAGGGTACCGGTCTAGACTTCTATTGAAACCTTGCTATGATAATAATGTACATGGCATCGTGTTCAACCTAGTCGGGTTAATATGTTGTCCACATAATAACCCTGAGAAATCCTTGTCCAAAGTCCATCGGGATTTCTATAATCCCCAATGGACGCAATCAATGATATGTGCATTATTTTGGAGAGAATAAATGCCCGACATCTAATTGTTAATATGTAAATAGTCAAATCGGAAGGGGCAAGGGTCTACACCTGTTTGTTTTGAGAAAATGAGGCACAGAGTCCCAGGTTCGGGGGGGTGGTGAGATAGGAATTTTGAACGCGTAAGGAAGGGGTCGGATAAGTAGTTGGGGGTGAATAGTCTTTTTGGGGATAGAGGACTTGAACCTCTACGATTTTTTAAAGTCGTACGGATTTTTCCTCTTACTATAAATTTCATTGTTGCCGGTATTGACATGTAGAACGGGACTCTATCTTTATTCTCGTCCGATTAATCAGTTCTTCAAAAGATCTATCAGACTATGGAGTGAATGATTTGATCAATGAATATTCGATTCTTTCTTCAATGTAGAATCGATTCACACCAATTCTTCTATTTTTTATAGAAAAATACGGATTCAGGTCATCATTAATCATTTGATATAGTATTCAATACGTATGTATATACGTTTATCCTTCACTTCATTCTTTTTCTTTCTGAAGTTTCGATGTAAAGATTCCTCTACCAACGCATTTAACTCCATTTGTTAGAATAGCTTCCATTGAGTCTCTGCACCTAGGCATCGTCGGCATATCACACCAGATCTAGAGGCCCTCCACCTCTTCCTCCTCCGAGTAATCTGAAAACCAAAGGAAAATCTAAGATGGATGATATGAGTGGTATCCAAAAAGAAAATGCTAAGAATGTTGAAACTTCAGACGGTCGAAGTACTCCGGCCTAGAATGATTTGGTCCTACGATTGGAACAGAAAATACTAGAATTGCAAGGAGAACTTGAGCAGGTCCGCAACTTGGCAAACCTCTTCCTCACCCTAAATGTCCCAGACGTTAACCAACAAAATGCTCAAAACCTAGCACCTCCTCAAAACACACGTCCACAAAATCCTCCCGCACCCCATCAATACGCAACTCCTCCCCAAAATCCTAACCCTCCACCAATTCCCACTCCCCCTCAGCACCAATATCTTCCTACCCAATACCCACAAACCACTTACCATACTCCCCAAAATATCCCGCAGCCCATTCCTGATCCGCAAAACTCCACTAACGATCACCACTACACTCCAACCCCTAGCACCCACCAAAACAATCCCATATACGTGGAAACCTTACCTCACTCTACTCAACCAACATCATATGCTCTAGAATTTGCCGATAAGGACCTGCTCATTAAGAACATGGCCGAAGAGCTCAAGAAACTCACGAGCCGAGTCCAGGGTATTGAAGGAGGCAAAGGAATTGAAGGTCTGAAATGAAGATTTGTGCATTCAGCCAGACGTAGAACTGCCAGAGGGTTACAAACCTCCTAAGTTCGAAATGTTTGACGGAATGGGTGACCCGAAGGTACATTTGAGAACATACTGTGATAAGCTCGTGGGTGTTGGGAAAGATGAAAGGAAAGGATTCGCATGAAGTTGTTCATAGGGAGTCTCACTGGAGCTGCCCTATCTTGGTATATCAGCCAGAATCCCAAGAAGTGTGTTAATTGGGTAAGCATGGCATCAGACTTCATAGATAGATTCAGGTTTAACACAGAGAATGCACCGGATATCTTCTAGATACAAAATCTAAAGAAGAAACCAACAGAGACTTTCCGCGAGTATGCTACTCGATGGAGGTCATAAGCTGCATGTCAGGCCGGCATTAGAGGAAGAGCAGATGAACAAATTCTTCATCAGGCCCAGGATCCCCAATACTATGAAAGGTTAATGGTCATCAAAAATCACAAATTCTCCGACATCATCAAACTCGGAGAAAGGATTGAAGAACGGATCAAGAGTGGGATGGTGACCAGTTTCGAGGCATTGCAGGCCACGATCAAAGCATTACAGTCAGGGGGAATATCATAGAAGAAAGAAGTAGGGGCAGTAATGGTGGCCCAAGGTCCAAAATCTCCACTCACATACCAAACACCTCCACCCACATACCAACCTTCACCTCCCATATATACTCAACAAGCTACCATATATCACACTTATAATACCCAGCCAACCTATTACCATTCACCTCCAACCTGTCAAAACTATCCAAAACCCAGACCCAATTTTGATCGCAGGACCCAGACAATACACTCTTATTGCTGAACCCATTGACCAACTATATGAAAGATTGAAGTCTGCAGGATATGTCACCCCCATTCCTGCTGTTGCGATGGAAAACGCCTCCCAGTGGGTCAACCCAAACAAAGCCTGTGCATACCATTCTGGCATGAAAGGGCATACTATCGATAAATGTCCCACCCTGAAAGATAAGATTCAAACCCTGATTGACACCCAAGTCATACAAGCAAAAGAAGCCGCGCGAAATGTCCGCAACAATCCCCTCCCAGATTATAGGGGTGAAGGAGTCAATGTGATAAAAACAGATGAAGATTGGGATCCTGAGGGGTCGATTGGGCTTATTCGGGAAGGTGATGACCCGAAATCTGCAGTCACACTCACTCCTATTGTGGTACAGATACATCCGCCAGTCAAAGTTGAAGTAGCCGCACCAGTCCCGTTCGAAATTAAAGTAACAGCACTTGTGACTACACCAGCTCCATTTGAAGTAGAAGTATCCACACCCTTCACTGTGACAGTAGCACCCACACCTCCTTTCAAGTCCAACGCCATACCCTGGGGTTACATTGCCGAAGCTAGGAGAAAAGGAAAGGCAAAGATGGAAGAATCTGGTGCCGCAGAGGGAATGAATAGAACTAGAAGGATCTATACACCCGAAAATCTAGGAGGAACAAGCAAGGAAGCAGCTACCAAACAACCCGTCATTGAAACTGGTCCAGACGATCTTTGGAAGAAAGTACAGGCAAGGGAATACTCTATCGTCGATCATCTGAACAAGACTCCCGCCCAAATATCCATCCTGTCGCTATTATAAAATTCGGAGGCGCATAGGAGTGCTCTGATGAAGGAATTTAATGAAGCTTACGTACTCAACAACATCACCGGTAGGGAGATGGCCAACATGGCAGGGCAAGTACAGAAGAGTCACAAGATCACCTTCCACGAGGATGAGCTACCACCTAAAGGATTAAGTCACAACAGGGCACTACATATCACAGTACAGTTTGAAGACAAGTTCATCGCCAGGGTCTTAATAGATGGAGGTTCAAGCCTCAACATTTGTCCATTGAATACCCTGAAAAGGTTGGGCAAAGATTTCCATGAGATACGAGCAGGAAGTATGAACGTGAAGGCATTCGATGGGTCTCAAAGGGCCACGATTGGGGAGATTAACCTTTGTCTGCAGATGGGCCCAACCTGGTTAGATGTTGAGTTCCAAGTACTAGACATATCTGCTACATACAATCTTCTATTGGGTCGAACCTGGATACATGCCCTTGGAGCTGTAGCTTCCACGCTACACCAGGCCGTGAAGTTCGAATGGAACCATCAGGAGGTAATCATTCACGGAGATGGAAGTAACCCCATTTACACCAGTCAAACTGTTCCGGTTGTCGAGAATAGAAGAAGGCTGGGTGGAGAAACTTATCACCGCATTGAGCATGTCAACGCAATCGAGAAAGATAAGTGGTGGAGCAACAACATAGAAAGCATACTGGCATGGTCTGGGTATGAACCCGGCAAAGGGCTTGGGAAGAAACTCCAAGGCATTACCAAACCAATACAGTTGAAACGTCACGGCATAACTTTTGGGATGGGATACCCATACACCTGGCAAGAATATAATGATTGGTCGCCACCATGGCGTGGTCCTTATTAACCTCTCGAGCAGCCAGTGCCACATCTGAGTCAAACTTTTCACCAGGCTGATACAATATGGGGATTCGCAGAGGAGGAAGCTTTGGCTGGGTTAAGGAATTTGTTTCTAGAAGACGAGAATATGGATTGCAATGTGATAGTTGAGGAGGAGGAGGAAGAAGGCCTCACCATTCAGACCGTGGAGAAGGGAGCCGTTCTCAAGAATTGGACTGCCACACCATCCGGGGCCCGTCTAGTTCCTGGGTAGCTTGGCAATTAGCCTGACCTGTTTTAATAGCCATCTTAGGCATTTAAGATATTTTCAGTATTTTGTTTTGAAGATGCATTTTGTTTCGAAATAATTGCTCGAGTCATCGATCCGTACCTGTTTTGGATATTTTCAAAATTTAATTAATGCATTGTTCTTTAGTATTTACTATTATCTTCTACATTTTTTTCTTCTAAAGCATTATTATTACTTTTCATGATAAACCAATGACTGTGACATGTAATGAGAAAACGCGATATGAGGATAGTGATTCAAAAGAGGAAGATGAAATGCCTGAGGAAGTTGTCAGAGAGGTTAAGAATTTTGAGAACAAACCTAATCCCAACCGTGACGAAACCGAGGCAATCAATTTGGGAGATGCCGAAACCGTCAAGGAGACTCGCATAAGCATTCACCTATCACCGTCAGAAAAAAAAAGAATACACTTATTTCCTGAAAGAATATGAGGATATTTTTGCATGGTCATATGATGACATGACAGGCCTGAGCACATCCATAGTGGCTCATAAGTCGCCTATCAATCCAATGTGTCCGCTGGCGAAACAGAAACTCAGAAAGTTCAAACCATACATGAGCCAAAAGATCAAGCAAGAAGTCACTAAGCAGATCAAAGCCAAAGTCCTTAGGGTAGTTGAGTACCCAACTGGCTAGCCAACATCGTACCAGTTCCGAAGAAAGATGGGAAAGTAAGGGTGTATGTTGACTATCGGGATTTAAACAGAGCAAGTCCCAAGGACGATTTCCCGTTGCCAAATATACACATTCTGATCGACAATTGCGCCAAACATGAACTCCAATCCTTTGTAGATTGCTTCGTGGGTTATCATCAGATTTGGATGGACGAAGAAGATGTAGAGTAAACAACCTTCATTACACCATGGGGAGTGTAGTGCTACAAAATGATGCCATTCGATCTAAAGAATGCTGGGGCTACCTACATGAGAGCCATGACGACCATCTTCCATGATATGATACACAAGGAAATAGAGGTGTATGTTGACGATGTCATCATCAAATCCAAGAGGGCCACAGATCATATAGTAGACTTAAGGAAGTTCTTTGACAGTCTAAGAAGGGTACAATTTAAAATTGAACCCCGCAAAATGTGCATTCGGGGTTCCTGGAGGAAAATTATTGGGATTCATTGTCATCCGTCGAGGAATCGAGTTGGACCCATCTAAAGTTAAGGCTATCCAAGAATTACCACTACCGAAGAGCAAAAAGGACGTGTTGAGCTTCCTGGGACGTCTCAACTATATCAGCCGCTTCATAGCATAGTCCACAGTAATACGTGAACCCATCTTCAAAATGTTGAGAAAGGATGCTGAAACTAGTTGGACTGGAGATTGTCAAAGGGCTTTTGACAAAATCAAGGAATATTTGTCCACGCCACCAGTCCTAGTCCCGCCAAAACCCGGGAAACCTTTGCTATTCTATCTGCCGTATTAGATGGTCCTTTCAGCTGTATTTTGGGACAACATGACGAACAGGAAGAAAGGAGCAAGCCATGTATTACTTGAGTAAGAAGTTCACACCTTACGAAGCACGGTATTCTCTGCTAGTACGCACTTGCTGTGCTTTGACATGGATAGCTCAGAAATTGAGGCATTACTTCTGCGCCTATACCACATACCTCATATCCAGGATGGACCCTCTGAAGTACATCTTTCAGAAGCCCATGCCAACCGGGAAGTTAGCCAAGTGGCAGATATTGTTAAGTGAGTTCGATATCATCTATGTAACTCAGAAGGCAGTCAAAGGACAAGCATTGGCGGACCATCTTGCTGAAAATCCTGTGGGAGGAGAATACAAGCTATTAAAAACGTATTTTCCTGATGAAGAAGTGTCATTAGTAGGGGAGGACATTGCTGAAGCCTATGACGGTTGGAGAATGTTCTTCAATGGAGCTGCCAATTTCAAAGGCGTGGGTATTGGAGCAGTTTTGGTACCAGAGACAGATCAACATTATCTGGTATCCGCAAAGTTTAGGTTTCCGTACACCAACAATATGACAGAATATGAGGCTTTCATCATGGGGCTCAATTTGGCCATCGATATGAATATACAAGAGTTGCTGGTAATCGGCGATTTGGATCTTCTGGTAAATCACGTTCAAGGAGAATGGGCTACGAAAAACACCAAGCTACCACCATACTTGTATCATGTGCAAGAATTGATGAAGAGGTTCACGAAGATAGAATTCAAACATGTTCCAAGAGTCCAGAACGAGTTCGCAGACGCACTGGCCACCTTGTCCTCAATGATACAACATCCAGACAAGAATTTCATTAATCCTTTTCCGGTAAGGATCCATAATCAGCCGGCATACTATGCCCATGTTGAAGAAGAAATGGATGGAAAACCTTGGTTCCACGACATCAAGGAATATTTGGCAAAAGGAAAATACCTAGAACAGGCGAACCATACTTAGAAATGCACACTGCGGAGGCTATCCAATCACTTATTCTAGAGAGGAGGAACTCTGTATAGAAGAACTCCTGACCTAGTACTGTTAAGGTGTGTTGACGCAAAAAAGGCTTACAGATTGCTCGAGGAGATACATGCCGGAACCCGTGGACCACATATGAACGGTTTTGTTCTAGCAAAAAAGATACTCAGAGCTGGATATTTTTGGATGACTACGGAAACAGATTGCATTCGGTACATCCAGAAGTGCCACCAATGCCAGATACATGTAGACATGACAAAGGTGCCACCAAATGAGCTCAATGCAACACGTGCACCCTGGCCTTTTGCTGCCTGGGGAATGGATGTCATCGGTCCGATCGAGCCTATTGCTTCAAATGGGCACCAGTTCATTTTAGTGGCCATCGATTACTTCACAAAATGGGTGGAGGCTGCATCTTACAAAGTTGTAACCAAGAAAGACGTCGTAGATTTTGTTAGGGATTGTATTGTTTGTCGATTTGGGGTTCCCGAGTCCATCATCACTGATAATGCCGCCAATCTCAACAGTGATCTAATAAAAGCCATGTGTGAAACATTCAAAATCAAGCACAAAAACTCTACAGCATACAAACCTCAAATGAACGGAGCTGTGGAAGCTGCTAACAAGAACATTAAGAAGATACCGAGGAAGATGGTAGAAAATCACAAACAATGGCACAAGAAGTTACCCTTTGCCCTATTGGGGTACCTTACCACAATCCGCACGTCAACTGGGGAAACTCCCTACTTACTGGTTTATGGTACCGAAGTTGTCATTCCAGCCGAGGTAGAAATTCCTTCTTTAAGGATCATACAAGAAGCCGAACTCAGTGATGCAGAATGGATAAGGAGCCGCTATGAGCAACTATACCTCATAGACGAAAAAAGAAAGAATGCAGTATGTCACGGTTAGCTTTATCAGAATAGAATGTCCAAAGCTTTCAACAAAAGGGCCAGACCAAAGCAATTCGCACCGGGGCAGCTGGTACTGAAGCGGATTTTCCCACATCAGGATGAAGCCAAAGGGAAATTGTCACCCAACTGGCAAGGTCCTTACATGGTTCACAGGGTACTAACAGGAGGAGCACTCATACTTGCAGAAGTGGACGGAGAAGTTATGCCAAAACCTAGCAATTCAGATGCAGTCAGGAGATACTATGTTTAGATTGTTTACATTCCTTCATCTGATATAACTGAACTACGCTTGACATGATTTCCGTTTAAGAGGGGATATGTAGGTAGCCCTGTAGGTTCGGTCACATCTTAATAAAATCTTCATTTCCCCCAGAACCAGAAACTGGGGTAGAATTTTGAGGAGGACCCTTAAAATTCCGGAACAAGTCCAACCGACGCGATCATATGCAAGACAGTTAGAAATTGGTTAAGTAATTGGGGTAGAATTTTGAGAAGGATTCTCAAAATTCTGGAGCAGATCCAACAAACTTCGTTACACGCGGAACAACCGTAGGATCATTCACCAAACTGGGGCAGAATTTTGAGGAGGACCCTCAAAATTCTAATGCTAGGAAGCCGCAATGTCTCTAAAAGTGTTACGGTCATTAGTTCATCTAATTTACTTGATATTATATACCACTATGTTTTCTAAATAACTCTATTTCATCAAATAAGTGCATATTTTTTGAAAACTTTATTTCTATAACAACTAGGTGTTACCCGGGTTAACTCGAACGGGATCTCTAGAGCAGAGCAAGCAGACAAAAGCACGAGCCAACCTTCCCACAAAACTCACGATTTTTCTTTGGGTGCAGGCACAGTGAACATAACCGGAGTATTTGCAAATATACACATATCAAAATCACTATCCTTATAACAATCGGACCGCCAAGCGCAAATATATCTCCAGCTAAGAAATATTCTGCTCCTATTTGATATTTGTCTATCGCATAAGGTTAAGCACTGCCTTCTCTCTACATGAGACTAAGCCCTGTCTCAAATCTTGCATGAGGCTAAGCCTGCCTCCATATTTGCATAAGGCTAAGTATTGCCTTCTCCAATTGCATGAGACTAAGCCCTGTCTCAAATCTTGCATGAGGCTAAGCCCTTCCTCCATATTCGCATAAGGCTCAGCATTGCCTTCTCTCTGCATGAGACTAAGCCCTGTTTCAAATCTTGCGTGAGGCTAAGCACTGCTTCCATATTTGCATAAGGCTAAGCATTGCCTTCTCCAATTGCATGAGACTAAGCCCTGTCTCAAATCTTGCATGAGGCTAAGCCCTGCCTCCATATTTGCATAAGGCTAAGCATTGCCTTCTCCAATTGCATGAGACTAAGCCCTGTCTCAAATCTTGCGTGAGGCTAAGCCCTGCCTCCATATTTGCATAAGACTAAGCATTGCCTTCTCCAATTGCACGAGACTGAGCCCTGTCTCAAATATTGCATGAGGCTAAGCCTTGCCTCCATATTTGCATAAGGCTAAGCATTGCCTTCCCTCTGCATGAGACTAAGCTCTGTCTCAAATCCAACATGAGGCTAAGCCCTGCGTCCATTACTGCATGGGACTAAGCATTGTCTCCTCTCATTGCATGAGCCTAAGCCCTGCCTCCCCAATTGCATAAGGCTAAGTTGTGACGACCCGACCCGTCGTCTCATGAGTTACCGCTCCGTTTCCCCCATTTTTAGTTTCTTTATGCTTCATTATCAGTGTCTTGTGTGATCGAGTTGGTTTGGAGTGATTATAGTAGGAAATGAGACACTTAGTCTCTTTTTAGAAGGCTTGAGTTGGAAAAGGCAACCGGATGTTGACTTATGAGTTAGAGGGCTCGGATGCGAATTCTGATGATTCGGTTAGCTTCGGGGGGATGATTTGTGACTTAGGAGTGTGATCGGAAGTGGTTTTGGAGGTCCGGAGTAGAATTAGGCTTGAATTGGCGAAGTTAGTATTTTGGCGATTTTCGGTTGATAGGTGAGATTTTCATCCGAGGGTCGGAATGGAATTTCGAGAGTTGCTGTAGCTTTGTTATGTGATTTGGGATGTGTATGTAAAATTTCAGGTCATTCGGAGGTGATTTGGTTAGGTTTTTGATCAAATGCGTGTTTCGGAAGTTTTAGAAGAACTTAGGCTTGAATTCGATGTAATTTGATGGTTTTGGTGTTGTTTGAGGTGTTTTTGTGATTGGAGCAAGTTTGAATGATGTTTTAGAACGCGTTGGTGCTTTTGGTTGAGGTCCCGGGGGCCCCGGGGTGATTTCGGATGGTTAACGGGGAGTTTTGGACTTGGGAAAATTGCAGAAAATGCATCAGCTATTGCAGGGTATTTTTGGTCTTCGCGATCGCGGGAGGACCCTCGCGATCGCACAGAAGGAATTTGAGGCAGCATGTTTTTGTTCTACGCGATCGCGTAGAGGGGATTGCAATCACATAGGCTTGTGAGGTATGCCTTCGCAATCGCGTGAGGGATAGTGCGATCGCATTGAGTTAGGAGAGGCAGTCATCGCGTTCGCGGGGCTTTGTTTGCGTTCGCATAGGCCAATTTTGAGACCTGGGAAATTTGTGCATCGCGATCGCGAGCCTGGGGCCGCGATCGCATAGAAGAAAAACCTGGAACTGGGCAGATCTATAAAACATTTTGTTCCGCGAACCTAAGTCATTTTCCACCATTTTTGAAGCACCTTGAGAGCTATTTGTGAGAAATTAAAGAGGGATTCGAAGAGGATTAATTAGAGGTAAGTTCTATGAACTAAAAACACGATTATATTGTGAAATTAACCTTGAGATTCATGAGAATTTAACTGAAAAGGGAAGAAAACTAGGGCTTGGGTTTTTGAATTTTAAATGGGGATTTGATGGGTCATTTGAGCTCGGATTTGAGAGTTCTTGATGTGTATGGACTCGTGGCGAGATAAGGAACCCGTTGATGTGAAAATTTCTGAGTTTCGAGAAGTGGGCCCAGGGCTCGGGTTTTCTAATTTCGAGATTCTTGATATTTTTCGATTGTTTTCAATTGGGTATTGTTTTCTTAGCATATTGTGACGTATTCGTTGTGGTTTTAATCAGATTCGACACGCGAGGAGGTCGATTTGAGAGGCAAGGGCATAGCGAACTAGAGTTTGGCCGGCTTGAGGTGAGTAATGATTATAAATGATGTCCTGAGGGTTTGAAACCCCGGATTTGCACAACATAGTGCTATGTTGAGGTGAGACACACGCTGTATGATGAGCGTGGGGTCCTTTACTACTAGGGACTGTGACTTGGTCCATACCGATTGGTGATTTTTACCGTATTTTGACTGTGATTTAATTATAATCATTATGATCTGGACTAGTTGGCATGTTTGGGGCCTTGTGCCGACCTGTAGAACCCTTAGGGGCATTTTTACTGACTATCCTCACTTTACTTATTAAAAATCATACCCTCAGTCATGTTTCTAACTGTTTAACGCAATATGAACTGGTTGTTGAAATGCTAATCCTAAATGGAAGTAGTATGTGGGCTGAGATCCCTATCTTATATTAGTATGCCCGAGAGGCTGTGTTTATATTGACTGAGAGAGGATGAGAACCCAATTGTGAGGAATTTTTATATGATATGGATGGGGTTGCACGCCGCAACAATATATTTATATGGATCGGGCTGCACGCCGCAACAAGTGCATATTTATATATATTGGGATCGGGCTGCGCACCGCAGCAATATAGCGCTTGGGCTGTAGGAGCCCCTCCGGAGTCTGCACACCCCCTGAGCGCAGTCGACAATTGTTATGGATCGGGCTGTGCGCTACAGCGATATACGGATTGGGCTGCATGCCGCAGCGGTATATTTATGATTTTGTTTATTGTGAAAAGTATATGAGTTGAGTACTGAGGGAAAGTAATAAATAAATGAACAATATGCTCGAGGAGCGGATTTTATACTTGATTAATATTTGTTAAGTTACCTGTTCTACCTGGTTTTATGGAATTTCACCTGACTTCTTCATTATCTGCTGTTTAAATGGCTTTACTGCTTTGATATAGAACTGCTTAGTGCCTTTACGCGATTCTATACTGTCAGTCATTATTTATTATTATTACTCACTGGGTCGGAGTACTCACATTACTCCCTGCACCGTGTGTGCAGATCCAGGTGTTCCTGAGGTGTAGTACGAGTTATCCTGCGGTTCAGATTTCACTGGAGTTATCGAAGTAGCTGCATGGCGTCCGCAGACCCGATTTCTCCCTCTATCTTTCTTTACCTTTCCGCATTTTAGATTGTTCCTGTATTAGACTGTTGAACTCATGTAGTAGAGGCTCTTGACTTGTGACACCGGATCGGTAGGCCATTGTAGAGATTATTATTATTGTGGTTTCCGCACATTTCATCTTTTATTTCAGACTTCTATTCATATCAGTTTGGTAATTAAATTCTGTTAATCGGTATTGAATTTTACTGAAAGGGGATTGAGAGTGTTGAACTGGTCGGGCTTGCCTAGCATTGTGTTGGGCGCCATCACGACCGGGGTTGGGGTCGTGACATAAGCTCTGCCTTTCCTTGTCTAATGCTGAATGTTACATTATCCGAGACCTAGCACTATTCTGCCTTTTTCGGGACTAAGCTCTGTCCGGATTCTATACAAGACTATGCTCGGTCTTGTTTGCTTATATGATCCATCATCATGTCTCTATCCGAAGGCGTCATAGTCTAAAGGCATCATCCTCATAGCCTAAAGACACCATGTCATGGCCTGAGGATCTCTCAATACAACACATCATTATTCAAAGGCGTCATGGTTCAGAGGCACCATTTTCATGGCCCAAGAACATCATTTCATGGCCTGCGAATCCCTATTTCACGACTCATGGCCCAGGTCATGGTCTAAGGACGTCATCCTCTCCATCCAAAGACAACCTTCATGGTCCAAAGGGAATTTGCATCATGTTTAAATTCTCGTACTAATCCATATATATTTGCACGCATTGTGTTTTAAGTTTTGCAGGTAATTCAGAAGCTAACCTTTCTTCAAACAGGAGCAACCTTCGCTCCGATTTCCGCTCATACCATTCACACCCGACCACTATTCCAAACGTAGCCGACTCCCATCAATTACTCGCCCTTACTCTATGACCGTTCAGGTATCTGCCCTGTAATACAACAGTTACGCTTCAAATTCACATTCATAACTCCGCATAAACCCATCTTATACTATCCTTCCCAAAGGAAACCGTTTTCTGAAACATACTACCATTTTCCATTCATTCACCGTTGGGTCCAGAACAACACATGGACTGATTCCTGTAAAACCAGGGATATGTAGGCAACTCAGAGACCAGGGTGCGACCCACATTTTTCAAAACATCCATTCGGTCAAAATCGGTCATCATTTCTTTACGCGACAACTCTTTCATCCTTCCCGAGTAAAGAGGGGCAGCTGTTGATACCCAATTTTTCCCTCATATATTTAAAAAAAAATGCATATATACTTTCAATATAGTGCATGAGCATCAACCTGTATGTTTTCATAATTTTCTGTAATTTCAAAAGGATTTTAATTAATTTATTCCAGTGTTTATTATCTAAATAATTACTATAAGCATCACAAATAATTTTATAATGATTTATTACTTAATTTTTATTACTTATATTTATATTTAAGCTTTGATTATATTATACATAATTACATTTATATCCGTAGGTTATAATTGCAATAGCTTTGCAACAATAGCCCATGTACGCGTAATTTCTTTTCATTTTTACACGAAAATGACTCTTTATATTTTTATAATATTAAATAATTATTTTTAATCATTTTCCATACATAAATATCACTTTTCATCATTTATTAACTATTTCTATAAATTATTTTATTAAATTAGATGGGTATTTAAAATATGGCCTCTTTTAATTTGATTTTCGGACCTTAGCCCAATAACTACCCTAGTCCAATACCCTAATCTAACCCAATACCCGTAACCCAAACCCAATAACCCAATTATAACCCGCTCGAACCCCATATTTAATCCTGGGCGTTGATCTCAGAAGATCAACGGTCCAGGACAATCTTTCCTTTTTTAATTAACCAAACGACCTAAACCCTACCCATTTTCCGCCCTTGAAACCCCTTCCCTCCTCTCGTCTCTGTCACCTTCCTCCTAACCCTAGCCCGCCGTCACTAAAACCCCTTTGATTCATGGGTTCTTTCTTCAATCTCAGGCCTTATCCGGCCTTATATTGCCACTGGTTGTTCGATTTTCATGATACTTGATGGAATCTCAAAGAGATTCGAACCAGATTTGGTTCAAATCTCCCATTTTCTCTATTAATCCGTCTGTGTTCGCTCATACGTTTGTGAGTACTAATATCATCGTGTTTATGGCTTGAAATCTCAGGTTCAAACCAGATCTTTTCACCTCTGTTTGTTTTTTTACATAACCTAACTATATCTGGCTAAATCAGGTCAGATCCCTTTAGATCGGAAGCAGTTTGAGTTTGTTTGTTACTTTTCCTTTAAGATTCTTCTGTTTTTCCTACTATTGTCAACCGATTTCATTTTTCCTAAATCTAGGGTTTTGGTTCTAAGAGATTTCTGCAAAACGTTTAAAACGTTTAAGTGTTTAACTCTAGTTTTCTTCCTTTTCGACTTATTTTCATCTCGATGCCTTCATGCCCTAGTTTTTTCAATCATTCTACTGTTTGCTATAATATTTGCCCGTTTACTTTGGCTGTCAATTAAAGTGATTAATTGATTTACCTGCCTAGTTAGGGTTCGAAATTGTGCATTCCTTTTCTAAAAAAAAGACTGATATTTCTTTGACAGAGTTTTCCCTATTCTTTCCTTATGTGTGATTCATAATTGGTACTACTTTCCTTAATTCTTTTGCTAGCCTGATTTCTGTACTTTGATTATTAGGACCGACTTTTAATTGATCTCTGGACTTACTACTTACCTTAGTTAGACCTCAATCTTGACTGTTGATTTATTCCATGTTAATTTAAGTGATACTTCCGTGATTCTGCCTATTAATTGATTCCTGTTAGCCCTAATTGACTGATTAACTAATCTCTTTGCCTTATTTGTGTGCCATTAATTCTCCTACCTTATTTGGTTTTACTCTACTGTATACTATAAAAACCTTTCATTACTCTAATTTCAACACACACTCACGCTTACAGACTTACACTTACACTTACACACTCTTATAATTTCTTCACTTCACAACTCGAAAGCTCTCTTCTTTTCTTAAAAGGATTTAAGTTTTCTCTCTGTGTGACTACTCAGATTTCTGCATTGTTTAGCCGGCTGGAAAGCCAAGGCTAAACTCTTTGGATTCAAATTGCCATTACATTTCTGTTCACTTTCTTCCTAACTGGTATGTGTTAACTCCTGTTATCCTATTCTATTCCTGTGCTTATGTGGTTAGTTTATTTCAAACCTCAGTATGTTTCTGTGTGATCTATGATTCCTGTTTACTCCTTTCTCAACTGGCATGTTTCAGTTCCTATTATCTTACTTTGTCTTATAGTTTACTTCGACCTTAGCATCTTTTTTTGTCACTGCTTTCTCAACTGGCATGCTTTAAGTCTCTGTTACCCTATTCAATTCTATGTGCTTATTAGATTGAGATTTCAGCGTGCTTCTGTTTGCTATATGCCCATATGATTTCACCTAGTGACAAGGTTAACTAAGTTATCTCTAGTAATATGAGACCCTATGTAAACTATTGTGTGTTCCCTGTTCTGCAAACATGTAATATGTTGCCAACTCTGTCTATTAGTTCAAGTATCCTAGCTCTTTTGTGATTGCTTAAATGCTAGTACAGTATCCATGTCTGAATCAATACCAATCTGTTTGAACTATTTACTAAATAGGGATTCTGTTTGTTTTAAGTGAAATTATGTTTGCAGTCCTATAATCTGAATATGTCTGCTCCTAAAGATCAAACTGTTTTCTGAAATTGTCCCCCTACCGCCCTATGTACTGGTTTTCAGACTCCAACTTTTAGTTACCTATGTTCCTACCACCCCTAGTGTGAACACTGCCTAGGGTCCCTGAGACTCCTTTGAACTNTGGGTTTAGTTAGTTAAAGTTAGGGGTAGGGGGGGGGGTTCTCTATATCTTTGTTTGAAACTCGGGTAGAAATCCTGCCCATAGGTTTATTGGTTTGATTATGTGAATGTTAGTACTTGTTTAGAGATCATGCCTACAGGATTTTCTGATTGCTTTGTTCCGTATTTCACTCGCATGCTAGAAATACTGTTTATAGGCCCCTTGCATTAGAAATCCTGTCCATAGGTTCCCTAAACATTCTTAGCCTATATGCATTAGTGACCAGGTCTATAGGATTCTATCTGTTTGAATAATAGCCTTTCCTGGTAATGTGCTTGAAATTCTGCCCACATGTGATTGATAGATATCATGCCTATAGGAATAAAGAAATCAATTTCAAACCTAGAAACCATGTCTATAGGATTTAAACTAATAGATATCAAGCCTATAGGGTGAAATCAGTTTTTAAACTTAGAAGTCCCGCCTATAGGGGTTTAAACTAATTAGAAAGCATGCCTATAGAGTCTAAAAGGGATAAAACCTGTCTTTATGAGTTAAAAATCAGTAATTCACTTAGAAATCACGTTATAGGTTGTAGATATCATGCCTATAGGGTTCTATTAATCAGTTTTGAGTTCGATTAATTCTAGTTACCACTTAGGCAAATCCGTAGGGGTACTAATGATTCTGGGCCTAAAATTGTGATATCTTACTGCCTGAAAATGCCCAGATTCAAGGTTTAATAAAATCAGTAGTCAAATTGGTAGGTCCAGATGCCCGCCTTAAATAACTTTTGTCTTGCATTCTGTTTTTTTTGCTCATCTAGATATCCTGCCTATAGGGTCTTAAATTAACAAAATCTGTTGATTTAACTGCGTGCATTTGTTGTCTACTTGTGGAGGTTTATATGGGCCCTTATTTGCTCCTTACATGATAGTCCTATTTGAATTTTGTTTGTCGCCTAGCTTTTCTCATTTAAGCAATATAGGTCAGTCTAGAACCACCCTAAATAGAGCCAGGACCATAGGAAAGGGACGGGTATTGCACGCGTAAGGCACGAGTTAGAAGCTACTAGAACGGTTAGGTAACAACTAAAAGATAGAAATTGGATAGTAAAGGAAATGATAGCCAATGCGCCAATGCTATGAATAAAACCCCGACTTGTGGGAGTTGCAAAGCATTGCATGGAATGATCTTATAGGCTAAAAACTTAAGACCCCCCTATACTCGTGTTTAAAAAGTAAGTTGAGTATTGTGTTTGTCTAATTTGTTTCCTTCCCTTTTTAAGACTAATTCGCTTAATTTAAGTTCGGCCAGGACCCACCGTTGTGGACCTCGAGGGGTGCATAACATTCCCCTCAAGGTAATTTCGAGCCCTTGGCCGATCTCTGGTGATGTAAACTGGTTATATGAGTTAATTGCTTTAGGTGTCCTAACGCACCTTAATCCGTTAGGTGGCGACTCTTCAAATCCCTTACCCCATCCCAAAAGGAAAGGAGTTGTCCTAAAAATGTCGAAACTCGATTTCCCGAGAAAAAGGGGGTGCGACAGTGACCCAACCCTAGTGTGGGTACTTAATGGGTATTTAATTTTAGGTCTTGTTTGTGATTGGATTAGTGATATCTAGCCTTTTTATGCTTAAATTATATAATTAGTGGTTGCAAACATTGATTCGTGCCTTTTTGACCTAGTCTTTGCTTGAGAAAGAGAGACTAGATTTAGGAAAACTTGGCTAGCAAGGAATTGGGGTGAATTCAAGAAATTGATAGCCCCAACTTAAGGGTCAAATCTAGAGATCGTAAGACCCGACTTGAGCATATATCACGTGATTTGTGCAAATACCTATTTGGGCTTGAGAAAGCAAAATTGGGCAAAATCACTCAAACTACCGAGAGGTATAGTGTGAGCAATTGCATGTGTTTGCTATACCACGAACCCGATAAATAAAACTTGCCCTATAGTTTACAACCCGTTAGGTAACCATCTGTAACGACCCGATCGGTCGTTTTGAGCTCTAGCGCGCCGTTCAGCAGTTTGAGGCCATGAGGAACTTCATTTCAGGTATTATGACTTGAACGCGTGGTCGGAATTGAATGTGGGGAAGTCCGAAGTTGATTCGGAAAGAGAATTTTTATTTCGGAAGCTTTAGGTTGAAAGAATTAACTAGGATTGGATATTTGAGTAAACAACCTCGGAATCGGGATTTGAAGGTTCCAGTAGGTTCGTATGATGATTTCGGACTTGGGCGTATGCCCGGATCGGGGTTTTGGATGACCCGAGAGCATTTTGGAATCTATTGTAGAAGTTAGCATTTTGGAAGAAATTTCATAAGTTTGGGTTGAAGTGCATTTTAGTGTTATCAATGTACGTTTGGGATTCCGAGCCTGGGAGTAGCTCCGTATGGTGATTTTGGAGTTGGGTGCGCGATCGGAAGTGAATTCGGATGTCCGTGGGTCATTTTGGAGTCATTTGGCTAAAGATAGAAATTTGAAGGTTTTTTTTGAGAAGTTTGACCGGAGATGGACTTTTTGATATCGGGCTCGGAATCCGATTCCGAAAGTTGGAGTAGGTCCGTGATGTCGAACATGACTTGTGTGCAAAATATGAAGTCAATCGGACGTGATTTGATAGGTTTAATCATCGAAAGTAGAAGTTTGAAATTCTAAAGTTCATAAAGCTTGGATTGGAGGTGGATTCGTGGTTTTAGCGTTGTTTGATATGATTTGAGGCCTCGAGCAAGTCCGTAATGTGTTTTGGGACTGGTTGGTATGATTGGTTGGGGTCCCGGGGCCTCGGGTGGATTCCGGGTGGTTAACGGATCGAAAATGGAATTTTGGAGATAGCTGAAGTTGCTGGTTGCTGGTATAACCGCACCTGCGAGACTTGGGCCGCAGGTGCGGAGCCGCAGAAGCGGCCTTCGTGCTGCAGAAGCGGAAATGGACGGCTAGGCTGGGACCGCAGATGCGGTCATTTTGCCGCAGATGCGGGACCGCACCTGCAGAAAGAGTAGCGCAGATGCGGAAGTAGAAGTCTTGGGGGAAGACCGCAGAAGCGGCCATTGGTCCGCAGCTACGGGACCGCAGAAGCGGTCAATAGACCGCAGTTGCGAAAGGACTGGAGGCAGTGAGTGTTTGAAAAATCGGGATTTGGCCATTTTCTCTCATTTTTTTCTCTTGGCTTGGGCGATTCTTGGAGGGTTCATCATCAACGATAAGGTAAGCTATCCCTACTTATCTTGAGTTAAATACATTGATTATGTACGGATTTGAGCATGAAGTTGGTAGAAATTTGGGGTTTGGGGGGGGGGGGGGAGACCTAGAAATTTATATTCTTGGGATTTGGCCACGATTTTGGGTATGAACTTGAGAGTAAATTATATATTTGAGTCCGTGGGGTTAGGGGTAAACTTGTTCTTCGAAAAATTTCGGAATCCGGGCACGTGGGCCCGTGGTCGTTTTTGTCAACTTTTCGATCGGGGTTAGGAATTGCTATAAATTGGATTGTAATGAGTAATTGATCATATATTAATGGATTTGCATAATTATTGGCTAGCTTTGGAGCATTTAGCACCGATTCGAGTCATCGGAAGGGCGTGGAATGCCGGTTATGGATCTTCGGAGCGAGGTGAGTTTCCTTTCTAAGCTTGCAAGAGGGAATTGTCCCCATAAGTGAAATAATCTGTTATGTGCTCCTATTTTTGGGGCTACGTACACACGAGGTGACGAGAGTCCGTGCGTAGCTACTAATATGTGTAAGTCCGGGTAGTTTAGGACCCAAAAGCATACTATACTTGGAATATCTGTGATCTTATTGACAGTTGAATTTCTTAAATCCTGTCGAATTGGTAAATAAATTTCTAAGAGGATTAATATTCATTTTCTTAAATCATTAAAAGAGAATTTGCTTTTATTTGGATAAATGTTCCCCGATAAATTCTTAATTTGCTGTTTGAGCATGTATTTCTATGTGTACCTGCGTCGCATGTATGATTCGCGAGCATGGTGATTGTTTAGTTAAATTTGACCGCGTCGCATATATGATTGGCGAGCGGGGTAATAGATGCATCTATGGTTCGCGCCGTTCGACCCTCGGCAGTGCACATTTTACATTTTATGTTGAATCGGACCGTACGACCTCGGCATGAGTTGCGCATGCTTGTATTGCCTGCCTTGAGATTTATTGATATTGGTATCTGCTCTCCCCGACTTGAGACAGTTGTTAATTAATGGATTATGAATCCGCAGACTTTTAATACAAAGGAACTTTTACCTGTTTCGTGACTCATTTGAATTTACTGTCGTTCTTAATAAATCTGTGATTCATCGCATTAATAATGTTATTATTGGACCATTAGTAAGTGTCGAAGTTGCCATCTCGTCTCTACTTCTTCGAGATTAGGAGGGATACTTACTGAGTACACGTTGTTTTCGTACTCATGCTAAAGTTGCTGTGCATTTTGGTTCACAGGTACAGGTATTTCTATTGGCCTACTGGGCGTAGCAGCATGGGTGACCCGGAGACTAGGCAAGCTGTATTTCCTTGAGGCGACCCGCAGCTAGAATAGTCTCTTTCTCAGGATTATATTTACTTTATGTCCAATTTATGTTCCGGACAGCTGTTGTACTTTATTAGAATTCTTAGAAATTGCTCATGCACTTGTGACACCGGGTTCTGGGATGGTTATGAAGTATTTTGTATTAACTGCTTATCATTTAATTTGAATTGAAGCGATTATTTTTTTTATTGGTAAATTTGAAGGAAAATCATAGATTTCACGAGTATTAAAATGAGAATCTAATTAAGTATTTTGGTTGGCTTGCCTGACAGTGGTGTCCGGCGCCATCACGACCCTTGGTGGATTTTGGGTCGTGATACCATCGAGGTGGAAGTCACAACCCTAGATTCCTTTATCAATTGAAAAATATCTCAAAACTAAAAATATTGTCCGTAGCTTTACCTTCGCAATCAATAGAGTAAAGTAGAAGTAATACACCAATCAACATTATGGAAGTAAAATTTAAGCCAAAACTTGCAATCAACTTACATATACACCTGACCATATTCTAACTCCCTGTGGATTTGATCCCGACTTTTGTTGGGTTATTATTGTATCGACCGCTTCGCTACTTAATTGTGGTATGGATTTGGCCGAGAACAAGCACCGAAATGCTCCCGGATCATGCAAAACCCGATCCGAACATACGCCCACGTCCAAAATCATCATACGAACCTATTGGAACCTTTAAATCCCAATTCCGAAGTCTTTCACTCAAAAGTCAAACCTTAGTCAACTCTTCTAACTTAAAGCTCTGAAATGAGATTTTTTTTTCTAAATCGACTCCGAACTTTCTGAAATTCAATTCCGACCACACGTACAAGTCATAATACCTGAAGTGAAGCTACCCAAGGCCTCAAACCGCCATATGACACCCTAGAGCTCAAAACGACCGGTCGGGTCGTTACATCCCGAAATTCAATTCCGACCACAGGTACAAGTCATAATACGTGAAGTAAAGCTACTCAAGGCCTCAAATCGCCGTACGAGGCGCTAGATCTCAAAACGGCTGGTCGGGTTGTTACAAATACCATATACATACCCACAACAACAACAACTCGATTCTTCTCTTTCTTATATCTTAGGGTCTCGCACTTTAGTATTGTAAGAGTATTCGTCGGTCGGTACCGTATGGTATTTAGATATTTTTGTTCGGTATTTTCGGTATTCGGTTCCTTGAAACGCTATATTAATACCATACCTAATTAAATTCGATTTGGTTCGTCTTTCTCTTTTCTGTTTTGATTTATTCGGTCCGGTAACTTCAGTTTTTTCGTTTTGAATGTTAACTAGTGCATAGAGTCATAAACTGTAATATTCTAAATAAATACTCACAGATATAAATATAAGAATATTCTAAATTCACCTGATTGTTGATAAAATCTTTATCCAAAATCAGCGAGTATCAACCCATAGAGAGAAAAAAGGTACACAAAGGAATAAACTCGATTATTGAAAATGTCTTGTTACTTGCTTAAAGTTATTGCTAAACTTAGAGAATACAACAAGGACTAATTCAACATATGTAATAATGATATACGAGTAAGAAATACCCTAAACCATAGCAACATTACGTCAACTGCTTGGCAACCTAGAGAGTAAGAGCCGGAATCTACAACGTACCTCGTTCCTCTATTTTCCTAAAGAAATAAATGGTCTTTGCTGCCAGCCTCAATATGAATGCCAATAAAAAATATTGTGTAACTTAGTATGTTATAATCAATAATATATGTATTGTATAATGTAATATAGTACATATTAATTTGGTACTGTATTTGTATTTTGGTATATTGTTTCTTTAAATAACAAATACCATACGCAATACCAAATTTCTAAAAAACCTAAACCAAATATCATACCAATTAAAATACCAATATCAAATATCAAATTTTTAATTCAATGCAGTAATTCGATATTTACCAAATTATGCACAGCCGTATAATATTGAGGTGCTTTTATTCTTTTTTAATTTTTGGTTTTGGGTTGGGGGGGGGGGGTGGGGAGGGGAGGGATCAAAAGGGTAATTTTTTTATGTTTGGACGGTATAGAGTATAATATATGAGTTCATGGTCTAGATTGTTTGTACATGTTAAGAAATTTAATATATTTATTTTAAAAATTTGATAGTGAATCAAATTTTTATTATATATGAATTTGATGATGTTATAGAAATTTTTAAATTTTAAATTCTAGATTTGGTAATTGAAAAATTCGAACCAACCCGATCGATGTAGACCTCCTATTTGAAACATTTTAGGAACCATTTCCTTAAACTCTTTAATTCTGCTACTTAGACATACACATACATTAGTTTTAAGATAAAACAAAATGCTTTGTGCCTTTGCCCCCGACATTCACAAGAATTTTACATGAGTCATTTCTATATTCGTCCTCAACCCCCGATATTTAAGCAAGAAATTATAACATTTGCTGGCTTGATTCATAAGCAACAATCATATCATATCATAAATTAAACCAGCTGGCACTAATTTGGTTTGACCTTCATTCATTTATACTCCTTTTTTTTTTGAGAAACTCATTTATACTCATTTATCTTAGTGTACATTTACAAATTAATAAATTTGAAGTCAATTTTAAGATAAGTCATTTTCATTCCACAAAATCCAAACTATATGAGTTTTTGGAGCTTAACTTATCTTACAGATACTCAATGAAATGAAATTTCTATTTAATATAGCGTTTGCCGATTTGGTTTAGTTTTTGGAGAATTGTCTACTCAGATAAAATATCTTTGATAAATAGGTGTAATAGTTCTTGTAAAAAACCCTGCCTTTGCACTTGTTATACTTTTTGCAAAGTTTTTGTTCTGTGTTCTTTTAAAACAAAGTGATCCGTTTTCAAAAATAATGTGGTTTTGAAAACTTTTTTAATCCACACGGTACAAAGACACTTAAGAGAAATGAGCATGACATGTAAGAAACACTCTTCAAAAAGAAATGAATTACCAGCATAAACCCTTTTTTCCAATTTCCAGCATATATGGGCATGATGTGTAGGGAAGCACTTCAAAAAAAATAAAAATGAATAAGCACCACCTTACTCCTATAAAGCGACATGAGAAAAAGGAAACTCACGCACAATTTTGTGTGTTTTTACGTAAAAATGAATAAAATACATCAAATCAATGAACTCAAAAATATTATATATATATATATATATATATATATATATATATATATTTCTTGTATAAGTGATCGGGTATAGATAAATACAAACTAATAAGGATAGACACTCCAATCCTATCCAGGACTCCTAGTTTAAGTTGTATCTTATGAGATTCTTTCTTATCTCCACAAGATTCTTATGTACATAGAACTCTGTCTCCTCTCTCCCTTCTCCTCTTGTACTTGTATATAAACTTCTTTATTGTAATCAATATGCACAAGCCTTCTACAATTCTTATCAACTCTTATATGATATCAAGAGCGTAAAATAAACTCACACGAGTTGTCCTCCTTTTTTTTTTCCCAGAATGGGTGACAAAACACCACTATCTTCGTCATCATTGATCACGCCCAACTCTAGTACTAAAAAGGATAAGTGGTCGTTGCAAATGTAATTCGGTCTAAAAGTTCGGAGTCCAATCCCACAGAGAATTAAGGCTTAGCTACAATTGTTCAATATTGCTAAGATTTACAAGCTTGAACAATTCCTAAATTATAAATATTAAAATTCTTATATCTAACTAATCAACTAACAAATTAAAATAGTAAATAAACAACTAAAGATACTAAGGGTTGGAGACAAGATTAAGTAGGTCTAGAGTTGTGATTTTCCCAATTGTCGGAATCCGTCCTGCTACGTCTCCTATAATTTCGCCTTATTATTCTATACTGATCGTGAGCACTTTAGGTGTCGTAATTCTCTCCCGAGTAACGACAACAATTTACTTGACATATTCTCCTGAACTACGCTAGCTGGCACAAACTCACCGCTCACTATGACCACGTAAAGGCTTTGTTATTCCTAAACCCACCTTTAAACCTGCCGTATTCATTCCTCATATACGTTAGGAGTGAAGTTGTTTAACAACTATCTAAATATGTACCCTTTATCAAGCAATACACAATAAATAGGCACAGTCAATTGATGGTCATTCAATCAATAGAAATAAGCACGTAGTTGAACAAGTAAAGAAATTCAAAGGCTAAATTATATTCAAACTTAACAAGAATTCATCCTCCAAAGGTTCCATCAAAACCCTAAATAATATATTATCTACTCATAGTAGTATGTGAAAATACAATACGAAAATGCATAACCAACAATAGAAAACAGGAAGAAGAAACGAAAAACTCGTGGTTGAATCTTCCTCCTTGCTCCTAGTGTATTCTTGCATCCAAAGATGTTGTATAACCCTAAAGTAGTGTCTCTTCCTCCAAAGTTATATTTTAGGATGTATTTATATGACCTAGGTAGGGTGGAGGGTCATCCAAGGCAATATAAAAATGGATAGGAGAGCTGGAATCCGTGTCTGCCTTCGCGCGTCTGATCTCGGCCAAATCCAAACCACAATTAAGTAGCGAGGCGGTCGATGCAATAATAACCCAACAAAGGTCAGGATCGAATCCACCGGGAGTTAGAATATTGTGATAACCCAAAAGGTCATCACTTGTTTTTAAATTAAATTCTGCGAGGCCTTAAAAACATCTTTTAGCATCACCTCGATTTATGTGCGCAGTCCGGGCGCGTAGACGGAAAGCCTATATGTGAAAATCTGTGAAAAATGATAAACTTTGACTATAAAATGAATTAATTTGACTTCGATCAACGTTTTTGGGTAAACTGACCCGGACCCGTGATTTGACGGTCCCGGAGGGTCCGTAGGAAAATATGGGACTTGGGCGTATGCCCGGAATCAAATTCCGAGGTCCCAAGCCCGAGAAATTTTTTGAATGAAATTGTTTTCTGAAAAATATAAAGGTTTTTGAAAGTGATATGTTATGTGAAACCTGAGGTATCGGGCCCGTATTATGGTTCCGGAGCTCGGTACAGGTTCAATATGATTTATATGTGTTGTCGGTAAAGTTTGGTAAGAAACGAAATCCGTTTGACGGGATTCGGACCTTAAATGCAAAATTTGATGTTCTAAGAAGTTTTGAAATATTTCATTGATTTTGAGGTTTAATTCGTTGTTTAAGGGGTTAATTTGGCAATTTGATCGCACTGATAAGTTCATATGATGTTTTTGAGTTTGTACGTACGTTTGGTTTGGAGTTCCGAGGGCTCGGGTGTGTTTCGGATGTGTTTCGGAAGGTTTTAAACTCTTAAAAAGTTGCAGGTTTTCAGTTGCTGGTATTCTGCTATTTTATTCTTCGCGTTCGCGGGAGGACCCTCACGAACGCGATGAGTTAATTGTGCTGAAGGAAAATTCTTTCTACGCGAACGCGAGAGCCAGGTCGCGAACGCGAAGCTTTGGGGAGTCTACCCTTCGCGAAGGCGGGCCTGGTATCGCGAACGCGAAGGCTTGTGGCCTGGTCAGGAGGAAGGGAAAATTATACCTACGCGAACGCGACCACTAGGACGCGAACGCGAAGGCTCGAGGAGTTACTTCTCCGCGAACGCGATCCATCTTGCGCGAATGCGAAGGTCTGTCAGACCTAACTCATCGCAAACGCGATGACCAAATCCGCCCAGTTATTTTAAAAGTCCAGAAACAGAATGCACTACGGGATTTAACCCATTTTTCACAAACTTCTTCTTCTCCACACCTCTTGGGCGATTTTTGAAGAACTTCATCACCATAACCTTTTGGGTAAGTAATCTTTGACTTGTTTTCTTCCATTTTTATCAACACCCACTAGATTTCTAGGCCTAAAATATGTGACTAAGGGTAGAAAATTAGGGATTGAGTAGAGTTAGGGCTTTTTGATTATTTGAAATTTGACCTCGTTTGGGGGTCGGATTTCAAAACAAATTAAATATTCGGGCTCGTGGGTGAATGGGTGATCGGGTTTTGGTCCGAACCTCGTGTTTTGACCAAGCGGTCCCGGGGTAAATTCTTGACTTTTTGGGAAGAATGATTTGAAAGCTATAAGTAAGCATTGGAATTGGATTGTTTAGCGTTTATTGATGTTATCAAGTCGATTATGTCTAGATACAATTGATTTGGAGCCGAGTTCAAAAGGAAAGGCGGTGTTTGAGGCTTGAGTTGGCCTTGGAAGTTCGAGGTAAGTGTTTGGTATAACCTTAGCTTGAGGGATTAGGAGTTGTGTCTATTTGCTACGTGTTAATTGTGGAGTACCTCGTATAGGCATGGTGACGAGCACCTATACGTTGGTGTCAAGCATGCCCGTAAGTCTTGTGTTATAAATGTTATGACTCCGTTGTGGTTTATTATGCCTCACATGTTATTATCATCATTGTTCTCTTGCCAGGATGTTTGTTTGACATTATTGTTCCCTTGTCGGGATATTGTTGAGATATCATTGTTCCCTTGCCGGGATGTTGTTGAAATATTAATGTTCCCTTGCCGGGAAGTTATTATGTTGTTTTTGTTCCCTTGCCGGGATTCCTTGTGATTATTGTTAGTTGTAATAGGAGCGGGTGGTACGCCTACCACAAGATATAATGAAATGGGAGCGGGTGGTACGCCTACCATGAGATATAATGAAATGGAGCGGGTGGTACGCCTACCACAAGATATAATGAAATGGGAGCGGGTGGTACGCCTACCACGAGATATAATAAAATGGGAGCGGGTGGTACACCTACCAAGAGATACATGAAATGGGAGCGGGTGGCACGCCTGCCACAAGATATGAGGAATGGGTTCGGGTTGCATGCCTGCAACAAGATGTGAAAAGAAAATGAAATCTGCCTTTGTTTTTCTTTATTCTTGTTAGTGGTTGAATTCTGATTCCTTTATATTCTATTAATATTCTATTTTTACTTGTTTTTCCCCGAAGCATGTTTGCCCCTCCCATCTTTACTTGTTTATTTCCGTATTTCTTTTTCGCTACATATATTTGAACTGCACGGGTTTATTTGGTAGTCTGGTCCTAGCCTCGTCACTACTTCGCCGAGGTTAGGCTAGGCACTTACCAGCACATGGGGTCGGTTGTGCTGATACTACACTCTGCACTCTTTTGTGCGGACCCCAGTGTTGTGGACTTCGGACAACACTGAGATTGCTGGTTCTTGATTATCAGGCAACCTGGGGTAGTCCTGCTGGCATCCGCCGGCCTTGGCGTCTCCTTTTATCTACTATTCCTATTTCTTTCATGCATTTCTAGAGACAGTGTTGTATTCATTTTTTTCACACCCTTTATTTGTAGTATTCTTAGACCGTCTGTGAAACTGTGACACCAGTTCTGGGTAGTCGAGACTCAAACAGTTGTATTAGATATTCATGTTCAGATAGCTTATTGTTTCTTTCTTCCGTTTATGTTAAATTTTCCGCTGTTTATATGTTATTGCTTTAAAATTGTTAAAAGGAAATAATTGGATAATGAAGTAATTACTTCAAGGAATTGGCTTGCCTAGCTATTAGTAGGCGCCATCACGGCTCCCGAGGGTGGAAAATCCGGGTCGTGACAAGTTGGTATCAGAGCTCTAGGTTATATGGGTCTCACAGTTCACAGATAGTCTTAGTAGAGTCTGAGGGATCGGTACAGAGACGTCTGTATTTATCCCCCAGAGGCTACAGAGTTAGGAAAAGGACTTCAGATCTATTCTTTCCCGCCGTGCTATTTTGTTCTCTCAGTGCTAAATTGAAACCCCTACTCTTGTCCTTTCGCAAATGGCGAGGTCATGTACCGCTTCTTCAGCCGAACAGCAGCACAGACCGGTGATAGATCAGCTACGTCTTCGGAGGCTTAGTGGAGGTTGGATAGGTTTCACCAAGCTCTTCACTACTACTTTCAGCGGTGCATTTTCTGAGGATCCCCAGGATTTTCTAGACAGCTGTCACGAGGTTCTCAGGAACATGGGGATAGTTGAGACCAATGGGGTCGATTTTGCTACTTTTCGCTTATCTGGATCCGCCAAGTCTTGGTGGAGAGACTATTGTTTGGCTAGACCAGCCGGATCACCAGCTTTGACTTGGGAGCAGTTCACGCAATTTCTGGAGAAGTTTCTCCCTATCATTCAGAGAGAGGCCTATCGGAGGCAGTTTGAGCGCCTCCAACAGGGTTCTATGACCGTTACCCAGTATGAGACCAGATTCATCGACTTGGCTCGTCATGCTCTTATCATACTTCCCACCGAGAGAGAGAGGGTGAGGAGGTTCATTGAGGGATCATCCAGCCTATTCAGCTTCAGATGGCTAGGGAGATAGGGAGTGAGATCTCTTTTTAGGAGGTGGCCAATGTGGCCAGGAGAGTTGAGATGGTTCTATCGCAGGGAGGTGGTCATGGGTCGAACAAGAGGCCTCGCCATTCAGGCCGATTTAGTGGTACCTCGTCTGGAGGTAGGGATTCGTATGGTAGAGGCCATCCTCCTAGGCCTTTTCAGTCGGCACTTCAGGTTGCTCACGGTGCTTTAGGTGGCCGTGGTCCTCAGATGCAGCATTCTGACCAGCTCCTATCAGTGCACCGCGCCTTCAGAGTTTTCAGGGTCGTCAGCCCCAGCAGCCGAGGGCTTGTTTTACTTGTGGCGACACAAGGCACATTGCTAGGTATTGCCCTCGAGCACCGAGTAGCTCTCAGCATCTGGGTTCCCGTGCCATGGTACAGGCACCGAATGTTCCACAGCCCGCCCAGCCAGCTAGGGGTGGACGTAGAGGTGCTAGAGGTGGAGGTAGAGGTCCTAGAGGTGGAGCTCAGGCCACTAGAGGTGGAGGCCAGCCAATAGTAGGCCGTCCCAGAGATGTAGTTCAGGGTGGTGGGGCCCAGCCCTGATGTTATATTCTTCCAGCCACGCCCGAGGCTGAGGCTTCAGATGCAGTTATTACAGGTACGATTCTGGTTTCTAATAGAGATGCTTCAGTGTTATTTGATCCAGGGTCTACGTACTCGTATGTGTCATCCTATTTTGCGCCGTATCTTGTTATGCCTAGTGATTCTTTGAGTGATCCTGTTTATGTGTCTACACCTGTGGGTGATTTCATTATGGTAGATCGAGTTCATCGTTCATGTATAATTATGATTGGAGGTCTTGAAGACTCGTGTAGATTTGCTTCTTCTGGACATGGTTGATTTTGATGTCATATTGGGGATGGACTGGTTATCACCTTACCACGCTATCTTGGACTATCATGCCAAGACTGTGACCCTAGACTTGTCGGATTTACCCCGTTTAGAGTGGAGAGGGACTCCTGTTCATTCTACCCGTAGTGTTATCTCCTATGTGAAGGCTCGGCGTATGGTCGAGAAAGGGTGTTTGTCCTATTTGGCCTATGTTCGTGATTCTAGTGCTGAGGTTCCTCCTATTGAGTCTGTGCCCGTTGTTCGTGAGTTTTCGGAGGTATTCCCTTCAGACCTGCCGGTTATGCCACCCGACAGGGATATTGACTTTTGCATTGATTTGGCTCCGAGCACTCAGCCCATTTCTATCCCGCTGTATCGTATGGCCCCGTCGGAGTTGAAAGAGTTGAAGGAGCAGTTGCAAGACTTGCTTGAAAAGGGTTTCATTAGACCCAGTGTTTTGCCTTGGGGTGCGCCAGTGTTGTTTGTTAAGAAGAAGGATGGATCAATGAGGATGTGTATTGATTACCGGCAATTGAATAAGGTTACAATCAAGAATAAGTACCCGCTGCCGAGGATTGATGATTTGTTAGATCAGCTTCAGGGTGCCAAGGTATTTTCAAAGATTGACTTGAGATCTGGCTACCATCAGTTGAGGATTAGGGCATCTGATGTCCCTAAGATAGCTTTCCGCACTCCGGGCATTATGAGTTCTTGGTAATGTCATTCGGGTTGACAAATGCCCCAGCAGCTTTTATGGATTTGATGAACCGAGTGTTCAGGCCTTACTTGGATTCGTTCGTGATAGTCTTCATTGATGATATTTTGATATATTCCCGCAGCCGGAAGGAGCACGAGCAGCATCTTAGAGTGGTTCTTCAGACTTTGAGGGATAGTCAGTTGTACGCCAAGTTTTCGAAGTGTGAATTCTGGTTGAGTTCAGTTGCATTCCTGGGTCGTGTTGTGTCAGCAGAGGGTATTCAGGTTGATCCGAAGAAGATTGAGGCAGTCAAGAACTGGCCTAGACCAGCATCAGCCACAGAGATCTGGAGTTTCTTGGGTTTGGCAGGCTACTATCGTCGGTTTGTAGAGGGGTTTTCATCTATCGCAGCCCCGATGACCAGGTTGACCCAGAAGGGTGCCCAGTTCAGATGGTCGGATGAGTGTGAGGCGAGCTTTCAAAGGCTCAAGACAGCTCTGACTACGGCACCAGTGTTGGTTTTGCCCACAGGTTCAGGGCCATATACAGTTTATTGTGATGCATCTCGTATTAGACTTGGTGCAGTGTTGATGCAGGATGGCAAGGTCATTGCCTATGCTTCGTGGCAATTGAAGATTCATGAGAAGAACTATCCAGTACATGATTTGGAGTTAGCAGCCATTGTCCATGCGTTAAAGATTTTGAGGCATTATCTGTATGGCGTGGCATGTGAGGTGCTCACGGATCACAAGAGTCTGCAGTATTTGTTCAAGCAAAAGGAGTTGAATTTGAGGCAGAGGAGGTGGTTGAAGCTGTTGAAAGACTATGATATCACCATCTTATACCATCCGGGAAAAGCCAATGTGGTGGTCGATGCTTTGAGTAGGAAGTCAGCCAGTATGGGCAGTCTTGCTTATATTCCGGTCGGTGAGAGACCGCTTGCTTTAGAGGTTCAGGCTTTGGCTAATCAGTTCGTGAGGTTGGATATTTCTGAGCCCAGCCGTGTGTTAGCATGCACAGCCGCTCGTTCTTCATTATTGGAGCGTATCCGAGATCGGCAGTATGATGATCCCCATTTATGCGTCCTTAGAGACACGGTGCAGCACGGAGGTGCCAAGCAGGTTACCCTAGGTAATGATGAAGTTTTGAGATTGCAGGGTCGAGTTTGTGTGCTTAATGTGGATAGTCTACGAGAGTTGATTTTAGAGGAGGCCCACAGCTCCCGGTACTCTAATCATCCAGGCGCCGCCAAGATGTATCAGGATTTGCAGCAGCATTATTGGTGGAGGAGAATGAAGAAGGATTTCGTTGCATATGTAGCTCGGTGTTTGAATTGCCAGCAGGTTAAGTACGAGCATCAGAGGCCCGGTGGTTCATTTCAGAAGATTGAGATTCCTGAGTGGAAGTGGGAGCGTATCACTATGGACTTCGTTACTGGACTCCCACAGACTCAGAAGAAGTTTGATGCAGTGTGGGTCATTGTTGATAGGCTGACCAAGTCAGCGCATTTCATTCATGTGGCAGTCTCCTATCCTTCCGAGAGGTTAGCTGAGATCTATATCTGGGAGATTGTTCGTCTTCATGGCGTGCCCGTGTCTATCATTTTGACTCGAGGTACGCAGTTTACCTCACATTTCCGGAGAGCAGTTCAGCGAGAGTTGGGCACACGGGTTGAGTTGAGCACAACGTTTCACCCTCAGACGGACGGGCAGTCCGAGCGGACTATTCAGATTTTGGAGGATATGCTCCGAGCTTGTATCATTGACTTTGGAGGCTCGTGGGATCAGTTTTTGCCTTTAGTAGAGTTTGCCTACAGCAACAGCTACCAGTCGAGTATCCAGATGGCTCCTTATGAGGCTTTATATGGTAGGCGGTGTCGGTCTCCGGTTGGATGGTTTGAGCCGGGAAAGGCTAGGTTATTAGGTACGGATCTGGTTCAGGATGCCTTGGACAAGGTCAGGATCATTCAGGATAGGCTTCGTACAGCTCAGTCCAGGCAAAAGAGCTATGCCGACCACAAGGTTCGTGATTTGGCATTCATGGTCGGTGAACGGGTATTGCTTCGAGTGTCGCCTATGAAGGGCGTGATGAGATTTGGGAAGAAAGGCTAGCTTAGCCCTAGGTTCATTGGCCCGTTTGAGATTCTTGATCGAGTGGGAGAGGTGGCTTATAGACTTGCGTTGCCGCCAAGCTTGTCAGCCGTGCAACCAATGTTTCATGTGTCCATGCTTCGGAAGTATCACGGCGATCCATCCCACGTGTTAGATTTAAGCACTGTCCAGTTGGACAAGGACTTGTCTTATGAGGAGGAGCCGGTAGCTATTCTAGACCGGCAGGTTCGTCAGTTGAGATCGAAGAGTTTTCCTTCTGTTCGTGTTCAGTGGAGAGGTCAGCCTGCTGAGGCATCGAGCTAGGAGTCCGAGTCCGATATGCGGAGCCGTTATCCCCATCTTTTCCCCGACTCAGGTACTTCCTTCTTCAGTTCGTTCGAGGACGAACGGTTGTTTTAGAGGTGGAGGATGTGATGACCCAAAAGGTCATCACTTGTTTTTAAATTAAATTTTGCATTTCGAGGCCTTAAAAACCTCTTTTAGCATCACCTCGATTTGCGTGTGCAATCCGGGCGCGTAGCCGGAAAGCCTATATGTGAAGATCTGTGAAAAATGATATATTTTGACTATAAAATGAATTAATTTGACTTCGGTCAACGTTTTGGGTAAACGAACCCAGAACCGTGATTTGACGGTCCCGGAGGGTCCGTAGAAAAATATGGGACTTGGACGTATGCCCGGAATCGAATTCCGAGGTCCCAAGCCCGAGAAATGAATTTTTGAAAGAAATTGTTTTCTGAAAAATATAAAGGTTTTTGAAAGTGAAATGTCATGTGAAACCTGAGGTATCGGGCCCGTATTATGGTTCCGGAGCCCGGTACAAGTTCAATATGATTTATGTGTTGTCGGTAATGTTTGGTAAGAAACGGAATCCGTTTGACGGGATTCGGACCTTAAACGCAAAATTTGATGTTCTAAGAAGTTTTGAAATATTTCATTGATTTTGAGGTTTAATTCGTTGTTTAAGGGGTTAATTTGGCGATTTGATCGCACGGATAAGTTCATATGATATTTTTGAGTTAGTGCGTACATTTGGTTTGGAGCCCCGAGGGCTCGGGTTTGTTTCGGATGTGTTTCGGAAGGTTTTAAACTCTTAAAAAGTTGTAGGTTTTCAGTTGCTGGTATTCTGGTATTTTCTTCTTCGCGTTCGCGGGAGGACCCTCGCGAACGCGATGAGTTAATTGTGCTGAAGGAAAATTCCTTCTACACGAACGCGAGAGCCAGGTCGCGAACGCGAAGCTTTGGGGGGTCTACCCTTCGCGAACGCGGGCCTAGTATCGCGAACGCGAAGGCTTGTGGCCTGGTCAGGAGGAAGGGAAAATTATACCTACGCGAACGCGACCACTTGGACGCGAACGCGAAGGCTCGAGGAGTTACTTCTCCGCGAACGCGAGCCATCTTCCACGAACGCGAACGTCTATCAGACCTAACTCATCGCAAACGCGATGAGCTTATCTCGTACGCGATGACCAAATCCGCCCAGTTATTTTAGAAGTCCAGAAACAGAATGCACTACGGGATTTAACCCATTTTTCACAATCTTCTTCTTCTCCACACCTCTTGGGCGATAGTTGAAGAACTTCATCACCATAACCTCTTGGGTAAGTAATCTTTGACTTGTTTTCTTCGATTTTTATCAACACCCACTAGATTTCTAGGCCTAAAACATGTGATTAAGGGTAGAAAATTAGGGATTGGGTAGAGTTAGGGCTTTTTGATTATTTGGGAATTTGACCTCAAACAAATAATATTCGGGCTCGTGGGTGAATGGGTGATCGGGTTTTGGTTCGAACCTCGTGTTTTGACCAAGCGAGCCCGGGGTCAATTCTTGACTTTTTGGGAAGAATGATTGGAAAGCTATAATTAAGCATTGGAATTGGATTGTTTAGCGTTTATTGATGTTATCAAGTCGATTATGTCTAGATACAATTGATTTGGAGCCGAGTTCAAAAGGAAAGGCGGTGTTTGAGGCTTGATTTGGCCGTGGATGTTCGAGGTAAGTGTTTGGTCTAACCTTAGCTTGAGGGATTAGGAGTTGTGTCTATTTGCTACGTGTTAATTGTGGAGTACGACATATAGGCATGGTGACGAGCACCTATACGTTGGTGTCAAGCATGCCCGTGAGTCTTGTGTTATAATTGTTATGACTCTGTTGTGGTTTATTATGCCTCACATGTTATTATCATCATTCTTCCCTTGCCGGGATGTTTGTTTGACATTATTGTTCCCTTGTCGGGATATTGTTGAGATATCATTGTTCCCTTGCCGGGATGTTGTTGAAATATTAATGTTCCCTTGCTGGGAAGTTATTATGTTATTCTTGTTCCCTTGCCGGGATTCCTTGTGATTATTGTTGGTTGTAATGGGAGCGGGTGGTACGCCTACCACAAGATATAATGAAATGGGAGCGGGTGGTACGCCTATCACAAGATATAATGAAATGGGAGCGGGTGGTACGCGTACCACGAGATATAATAAAATGGGAGCGGGTGGTACGCCTACCACAAGATATAATTAAATGGGAGCGGGTGGTACGCCTACCACGAGATATAATGAAATGAGAGCGGGTGGTACGCCTACCACAAGATACATGAAATGGGAGCGGGTGGTACGCCTACCACGAGATACATGAAATGGGAGCGGGTGGCACACCTGCCACAAGATATGAGAAATGGGATCGGGTTGCACTCCTGCAACAACATGTGAAAAGAAAGTGAAATCTGCCTTTGTTTTTCTTTATTCTTGTTAGTGGTTGGATTCTGATTCCTTAATATTCTATTCATATTCTATTTTTACCTGTTTTCCCCGAAGCATGTTTCCCCCTCCCATCTTTACTTGTTTATTTCCGTATTTCTTTTCTGCTATATATATATTTGAACTGCACAGGTTTATTTGGTAGTCTAGTCCTAGGTTCATCACTACTTCGCCGAGGTTAGTCTAGGCACTTACCAGCACATGGGGTCGGTTGTGATGATACTACACTCTGCACTCTTTTGTGCAGACCCCAGTGTTTTGAACTTCGGACCACAGTGAGATTGCTGATCTTGATCATCAGGCGACCCGAGGTAGTCCTGCAGGTGTCTGCAGGCCTTGGCGTCTCCTTCTATCTACTACTCCTATTTCTTTCATGCATTTCTAGAGACAGTGTTGTATTCATTTCTTTCAGACCCTTTATTTGTAGTATTCTTAGACCATCCGTTAAACTGCGACACCAGTTCTGGGTAGTCGAGACTCAAACAATTGTATTAGATATTAATGTTCAGATAGCTTATTGTTTCTTTCTTCCGTTTATGTTAAATTTTCCGCTGTTTATACGTTATTGCTTTAAAATTGTTAAAATGAAATAATTGGATAATGAAGTAATTAGTTCAAGGAATTGGCTTGCCTAGCTCACATTTGTAGGCGCCATCACGGCTCCCGAGAGTGGGAAATTCGGGTCATGACAAATATGGGATTAGGTGTATATCTAAGTTGATTGCAAGTTTTGGGCTTAAATTGTACTTCCACAATATTGATTGGTGCATTACTTCTACTTTACTCTATTGATTGCAAAGAAAAAACTAAAGGACAAAATTTGTTTTGAGTTGTTTTTCAATTGATAAAGGAATCTAGGGTCGTGGCTTCCACCTAGGTGGCTACCTAACGGGTTGTAAACTTTAGGGCAAGTTTGATTTATCGGGTTCATGGTACAGCAAACACACGGAATTGCTCACTCTATACCTCTCGGTAGTTTGAGTGACTTTGTCCGATTTGGCTTTCTTAAGACCAAACGGGTATTTACACAAATCAAATTATATATGCTCAAGTCGGGTCTTACTATCTCTAGATTTGACCCTTTAATTGGGGCTATCAATTTCTTGAATTCACCCCAATTCCTTACTAGCCAAGTTTTCATAAACCTAGTCTCTCTTTCTCAAGCAAAGACTTGGTCAAAAAGGCATGAATCAATGTTTGCAACCATTAATTCTATAATTTAAGCATAAACAAGGCTAGATATCACTAACCGAATCACAAACAAGCCCTAAAATTAAATACACATTAAGTACCCACACTAGGGTTGGGTCACAACCCTAGCTAAAGATTTAGCTGCTCATAGAAAATGAAGAAATACAAGAAGAAATTAAGGCAGAATGCATAATCATAGATTAAACAAAGAAAAACTAATGTTAAGAAGGCACTCTAATACAAATTTACTCAAAGAAGTAAAGAAAAACGTTCAGGTGCACCTCTGCAAACTAAACTTAACCTAAAAATGACAAAAAATTGTACTTATACTAAGCTGAAAATATCTTAAAAAAATGCCCCTACGGAGGTTATACGGCCACATAATTCTGATGCGGACTGCAAAATGGCCTTACACGGCCGCCTTCTGGTGCGGTCCGTACACCCGGGAACTTGGAACTGGAACTTGAGGTCTTCTGCGGTCCGCATAAAAGTGATTGCCGCCGCACAAAAGTGATGCAGTCCATATCTTCAGCTTTTGGACTCTGATCAACTCTCTGATTCTTCAATCTTGCGGACTGCAAAATAATGATTGTGGCCGCATTTGTCCTTCCACGGCCGCACATTTTTGGTGCGTTCCTCACTGTCTGAGTTGTCAATAACCACCTCTCTGAATCTCATTTTGCGGCCGCACTAGAATTGAGCGGTCTGCACTGCTGGCCTCTTTGCCCAGTTTTGGCTCTTGTTCACTTTTGACTCCTTTATGAGTTGATTTTGACTTATTTGGCTCGTTTCCCAACATTCCTGCAAGTAAGCACATTTTGTTAGTTTTTGGGAATACCTTTAAGCTTTTTTGAGCTAAAACGCAAGTAAAAGAGAGGAAATAAGCAATTGAAATCCCTACTTATCAACTCCCCGAAACTTAAGCTTTTGCTTGTCCTCAAGCAAATAAGACAATTCCCACCTCCATTAGAAAAAGAGATAATTCAGCTAGCCTAAGGTGAATCAATTACATATCAACTAGGACCAATAATTACCCACAACACATATGAATTATCAACAACCCTTGATATGGCTTTTTGAGTACCATAGTTCTAGTGTGACTCTAGAGCATCAAGAGTTGACTTTATTCATCAAAGAAGCTCGCTCTTTCACGTAGGTCATTGTGGATCCTAGACTCCTCCTCCTCTACTCTCCATTATCAAATCTCACTTTAGAATGAAACACTCGAAACAAGGATTGTAAAAAGTTCGCTCATCTCTCTCAAAAGAATGTCACAAGTCCGGCTTTTAGTACCATAAGCTTGCCCCTCATGTCAATCACCACTAATGTAAGCTCACTCAACTTGAAATCATGTAGGGCTTTTGCGGGATGTAATGAAGGCTTTTGGATCAAGGTAGGACTTGTTGGACTAGAATGGTTTCATCTTTCCTTAAGCACTCCATTTTCTCTTTTCGGTTCATACTTTCTCGACTCTTTGAGTCATTTTCTTCTTCCTCGGGGGAACTAGAGAGACGTAACATCACTCTTTCTTGAGCATGATATTCATTTTTCTCTATTTCTATTCACTTCAACTTTTACTCCTCATTTTCTTTTGGATTCCCCTCAACACTTCACTTTCTTCACTTTCTTTTTGACATTTTACTTTTTGTTCTTTCTTTCTTTTCTTTGCCTTCCCTTTTCTTTATTTCTCTCTTTTTTGTACCTTTCATCACTTTCAAAATCCTCTTCTCTCCCCCAAACTTATATTTTTGCCAATTGTTTCTCAAGAATGCTAAGGAAAGATCGGGTGTCAAGAGAGGGTCATTGTAAAACGGATGAAGGCTTGTAACGTGGTTATTGAAAGAAAAAGGGCTTCGGCCCAAAGGGGTTGACTAGGGATATCATATTGGTAGGCCATGGAAGATTTCAAATTTCAAATCGGATCAAGGAGAGCCTACGATCATTTCTCAAGCCAAGCTACACTTAGAATTTTTCCTAGACAAATATTTGGGGCAAGTTCTAGACCATTAGCACGAGTACTTGGACTTGTAACTAAGACATCTCACCTCTCACGCTTTTGGATTGCTACAGAGAACAGAGTCGAGGGCCCACAACAACCCTAGCTAATATTGAGATTCACTTTGAACCACTCGATAACTGCTTAAGTCAACACAAAAGTCAAAAGAGTCACAACTAGAGCTTTCTGCCAACAACTTATTTTTAACCATGCGATCATAGGTAAATATGTTGGTACCAAGTGAAGCATGCTTGAAACTTAATTACTACTATATTTACCAATATATAAAAGAAAACGGACTCAATCCCTTAAGAAGGTTGTCACGCCATCCATCGTTAGGAAGAGCCACTCGGTTCACACAAAAATCCGCCTTTTGAAAGAAGCGTGGCATTAAGAAAACCAAAGGCTTACTGTTCACTCAAAACGTAAAAAGAAGCTAGCAATTAAAAAAGAAGCTACTAAAGTAAATAAGATGCTATGCTATTAAGGAAAAGCAAACTATAGAAGCTATGAAATAAACTACAAAAAGAGTCAAATGAATATATACTTAAGGGAGAAGAATATATATACATAAGGGGAATGAATATTTACATCAAATGGATAAAATATATACATACAAAAGGAAAAAATAAAGATGAAATAGAAATAGTATAAGAGTTATTACAGCCCAAATGTCAAGTTATCAGAATAGACCACCCCTCCCCCCCCCCCCCCCCAAATGAAAAATAAGCATTGTCCCCAATGCTTAGCAAAAATAAGAACAGGTAAAAGGGTAGAGAGTTAAGAGAACTCCCTTTGTGGTCTCATTCTGCATGGGATCCTTAGCAACCTCAGCCTCAAGCTATATCTCATCGTCACCAGGCTGAGGGTCCACTGGGGTATTGAGCATCTGGATCGTCTCCTCAGCTGTGTAGGAGGAGGCAACCGGCTCCTCAGACTGGCCAGCTGCTGCCTCTGGTGCTGTCTGTGCTGGTGGTGGGGCTGACTCCATGAGCAGATCCAATGGCAAATCCCCTGGAGATGCAATCTTCTCGACCTCCTTAGTCAACTTCTCCACAGACTTCTTTGAGGCTTGAGACCTTCATCTTCCTAACCTTCTTGGTCAAGTCTGCAATGACCTTCCCATGTGCCTCCAGAGTATCTGTAATAGTCTTTTGGTTTTCCATAATCTTCTTCAATGCTTCCTTCACTGACGGAGGTACCTGTGGCTGTACTGGGGTTACTGGGGCTAAGGACTGTGTTGCAACAACATTGGAAATAATAGTCAACTTTATAGTAGCTGCCTGCATCCAGTTGTTGAGACTCGCCAATGTCTGGGAGACTCGCAGCGCAGTCTGAGGATAGTAGATGAAGTAGGCACTGTTAATGGTACTGAAAGTCTAGTAGAGGAAGGAGGTCCAGTAGATGAAGATGGTGGCATGGCTGTTGTCCCGGTGGAAGTACCGGCTACTGTGGAAAGCTCAGCAGCTGAATCAGTAGCCACAATCGCTGGCTCCTCAGACTGACCAATGAAGGAAGTAGCTTTACCCTTGAACTTAGGGTTGTCATCTCCCTGAAGGTGGTACTAGGAGAAATGCTTCGTGGCCTTCACATTTGTATCATAATTCTTGGACTCCACTCCTTGATCCTTGAAGTACTCGGTTAGGAAGTTTGGGTACGGATAGGATCTCTCACCCTTCTGGACAGCTTAAGTGATATTGGTAGACATGATTGCACCAATATTTATCGGATACCCAGCCATAATTGAGGCCACCATAACTGCACGGGGAATTGGGCGCATGTTTTCATTTAGGCACGGGTCAATATGGCTATACACAAAAATTTGCCACCCTTTTGCTTCAAAGTTTAGGGTGGCCCAAAGAATTGGAATTCCAGTTGTGAGCTACTGAGGAGTAGACCCTAGAATTGCTAGAATCTCAGCCAACTACGGATAAGATGCATCACCCATGGCAAGCTTTACCAAATACTGCACTGCTTCAACTTCTTCCAATCCCATAAACATGTTCAGTGCACAGGAGTCAAAACAGATCTTTTGATTCTGCACTTTTATAACCTTCGTCCCCTGTTTTATGTGAGCAACATTGGCGTAGAATTCCTTGACCAGGTAATCATTCGCATCTAGAACTTTGTAAGTAAACAAGCTCCAACATTTCTGCTCTTGGAATTGCCTGAGGACATTGGGGTTGTATTTGCTCAGGTCTTTCGCTAAGAACTGTCGCTCAAGAGTGAGCGACTTCTGTGGCCACAATTCCCGAAATTTTGCAAAGGCATTTGCACTGACAAACCGATCTTCCCAAATCTATAGTCGCCTTGACCTCTCTAACTCTGCCACAGTAGTGTCTCCCCCTCTCGCATCATCTGGGACCTCGTCATCATCATCTACATTTATTTGAGCTGGGGGAGCATGTGAGGAAGAGGGTTCAGAATCTTGACTACCCTCTTCGAAACCCTCGGATGAACTGGCAGCCGATGAGGACTCATCAACCAAATGAAGTCTGCCAGGGAATTGTTGTCTTTGTTATGATTGGTCTTCCGGCTGTGCTTGTGCGGAGTTACCCTCAGAAGCTTCCCCGGATAGGACATACTCACTGGTCTCCGAAGTGTTAGGTGTAGGAGCTCTATGTGATGTTGCTTTCTTGCGGATAGCCTTCTGAATTGCTAAAGATAGATTGTTCCTCGACCACGACCTCTGGAGGGTTCTGCCCTCCCTTGTGGTGTATCTCCTCTACCACGTGAGCGAACCATTATCTGCAGCACATAAGCATTATAGATCAGTCACAATTAAATCTCAAAGTGTATCCATAAGCATGATGGAAAACTGCAGTATTATTGCCTCAGAAGGGCAGTGCGGACCGCACAAAAATGAGTGCGACCGTAGACAGCCCATTGCGGACCGCACAAAAATGAGTGCAGCCGCAGAGTACCCATTGCGGACCGCACAAAAGTGAGAGCGGCCGCAGAGCCCCAGGTTCGGACTACTGGGGTCTTTGAATTTCCATCACTGCGGATCACACAAAAATAAGTGCGACCACATAAGTCCATTGCAGACCGCACAATAATGTGTGCGGCCACATAAGCGAAGCTCACCTGTTGCCTAACTTAGAGGACTACAGACTGCACAAAAATGAGTGCGGCCGCACAGCCTCCACTGTGGACCTCACAAAAATGTGTGTGGCCGCATAATTCAAAATGTTCCGGCACTAACCTAGGGTTCATGCAATTTTTGGTCTCAAATGGTCATGGTCATAGCAATCAAACCTCATTAACTAATTACCCAAAACCCAATTATCATACAAAAACTACCCACATGACTTTTAAGCAAAAACAACAAAACTCTCACATTTTTGAGCATGCAATTACCCCTAAATCTAAGAACAAAAGCAAATAGAAGATATAGTCTAATGAGGAATTGAACATACAATAATGGAGATGCAGGTGATGAATTGATTGAACAATTTGAGAGCAAATGGGGATGTTTACCGTGCAAGTTTGGTCTTTAGGTCTCAGATGTACGAAAAGTATAAAATGAAAAGAGAAGTCATATTTATACTTTTTACCCGTGGGACCCATTTTTTAACTTGAGTCCGGGCGCATAATTTTGATGCGGACCGCACTCGTTACCTGCTTCTGAGATGCTTGGCTGCGGATCGCACAAAAATGAGTGCGCCCGCAACATCAGTGCGGACCGCACAAAAATGTGTGCAGCCGCATATCCCTAAGCAAATTTGACAGGTCAACTTCAGAGACTATGCACTTTGACACTTAGCCAAATTTTTCATGCACAGTACCTGTAGTGCACACCCATTCCTGCATACACTTCAAAATTGGTTAGCACAAAACCAACCTATCTAAAAAGAAGGAAAATAAAAGAAAGAAAAAGACATGGTTTGCCTCCCAAGAAGCACCCGATTTAACGTTGCGACACGATGCAAATTACCAATCATGAGAAATGGAGAACCGCTACAATGTGGCCATCATCAACCTGGCCAAGATAATGTTTAACCCGGTGCCCATTGGTTCTAAAAACCTCATCATTCTTATTTTTCAAATCTAGAGGACCAAATGAGGTTACACTCACTACTTCAAAGGGCCCACTCCATTTTGATTTCAACTTGCCCGGAAACATCCTCAACCGGGAATTGAACAATAGCACCAAATCACTTTTTTTGAACTCCTTGTTGTGGATATACTTGTTATGGAGGTACTTCATCTTCTCCTTGTAAAGGAACGAACTTGTGTAGGCATGATACCGGAATTCATCAAGCTCATTCAAATATGCCACTCTTAGGTTAGCCGCGACATCCCACTCAAGGTTCAACTTCTTCAAAGCCCTCATGGCCTTATGCTCAAGTTCTACCGAAAGATGACATGCCTTCCCAAACACCAATCGATATGGAGACATACCAATTGGCGTCTTGTAGGCCATCCTATAAGCATAAAGAGTATCATCAAGTTTTCTTGACCAATCAGTCTGGTTGGCATTCATAGTCTTCGACAAAATGCTCTTGATCTCCCGGTTGGAGACTTCAACATGTCCGCTTGATTGAGGATGGTAGGGGGTTGAGACTTTATGAGTGACACCATACTTGGAAAATAAGGTATCAAAAGCCCAGTTATAAAAATGCGAACCCGCATCACTAATAATGGCCCTCAGAGTACCAAACCTTGTAAAGATGCTTTTCTTCAAGAATGCCACCACACTCCTCACTTCATTGTTGGGCAAAGCAACGGCCTCGACCCACTTGGAAACATAATCAACCATGACAAGAATGTAGGTGTTCCCACAAGAACTAACAAATGGACCCATGAAATCAATACCCCATACGTCTAAGATGTCAATCTCCAAAATGGTGGTGAGGGAATTTCATTCTTCTTTGAGATCCCACCGGCCATTTGGCATTCATCACAACTCTTGACAAGCTCACTAGCATCCTTGTAGAGGGTAGGCCAATAGAATGCACAAGTCAAAACCTTTGCAGCCGTTCGAGCTCTCCCCACGATAACCATCATACGGTGAAGAGTGTCACCCCTCGAGAATTCCCATTTGTTCTTCTTCCGGCACACATCACTGGATCGCACCATCGGTACATATTCGAAAAGATATGGCTCACCCCAATAATAATCCTAACAATCCTGTTTGAGCTTCTTCCTTTGGTTTGAAGAGAACTTATTTGGTACAATACCGCTCACAAGATAATTAGCTAAATCGGCAAACCATGGCATCCCAGTCACTGAAATGGACAAGAATTGCTCGTCGGGAAATGAATCATTGATCTCAAGGCCGTCATGCGGCCTCCCCTCCTCCTCCAAATGGGACAAGTGGTCTGCCACTTGATTTTCACTACCCTTGCGGTCTTGAATCCCTAGATCAAACTCTTGCAAAAGAAGCACCCACCACATCAACCTTGCCTTAGAATCTTTCTTGCTCATCAAATATCGAAGTGCTGCATGGTCGGTGTGCATAATCACCTTAGTACCCATCAAATACGGCCGGAACTTCTCCATGGCAAACATAATAGCAAGTAGTTCCATTTTGGTCACTGTCTAGTTGACTTGGGCATCATTCATGGTCTTGCTAGCATAGTAGACCAGATGGAAGATTTTGTTGATTCTTTGCCCCAACACCGCTCCAACCACAACATCACTAGCATCACACATGATTCAAAAGGCAAGCTCCAATTCGGTGCGGTGATAATAGGAGTAGTAATCAACTTGAACTTAAGCAACTCGAATGCCTTCATACAATCTTCATTGAAATGGAACCTGGCATCCTTCTCCAAAACTTTACACAAAGGGTTTACCACCTTGGCAAAGTCCTTGATGAATCGGTGATAAAATCCTACATGACCCAAGAAACTCCTCACTCCCTTCACGGATGTAGGAGGAGGGAGTTTGGAGATCACCTCAATCTTAGCTTGGTCAACATCAATACCAAGTTCTGAAATTTTGTGGCCGAGGACAATGCCTTCCTCAACCATGAAGTGACATTTTTTTTCCAGTTCAACACCAAATTGGTCTCCTCACATCTAGCCAATACCCTGTTACATCCAGCATTTTCGTACGTTAAAGTTTCGTCGTAAGTTAATCGACGTAAGTGTGGGAATGAGATTATTTTGGAATTATAAGTATTATGCTATTTCAAACAAGGGATAAGTAAATTCGTGAAGGTGAGAGGGCAAGCAAATCGAAGAAAATGAATTTCGTCGAAGTTTGTCAATTTCGGATAAAATACGGTCCAAGCTATAATACTCGGTATTTATGGACTAGTGTCATACAAGGCACCACATGACCAAGATAGTAAAGTGTATGAAGTATGTCAAAAGTGAATAGTATTTTAAGTAATTTGAGATAATTCTTAATTATGTGGATAATTGGTTAATTAATAATTTTTAGTGGGAAATTAACTAATTTATTATAATCTTTGGATAAAGTTAGCAAGTGTCCCAACGTGTCAACAAACCAAATTCCTGATCAAAGTCATTTAGTGACTCTTTACACATGTAATAGGTGGCACCTTTAGAAGATTGTGTAGCTTAGTCATAACCTAGTGGGTCCCACATCCACCAAGGTTAAAAACTTTCATTTAAATCACTTAAAGAGATTTTATATCTCTATAAAATGAGACATTTAGGATTCAGCCAAGTCATGAAAAGATTCATGTGATAGTAATGCTAATATATTGAAACAAAAATTCAAACGAGATTTCTTAGTACCTTAGCAACGTGAGATTTTGCAATTTTAAGGAATACGGTGCAATCTTCCTCAAGAATATCATACGAATTTTTTCCTACTTCAATCCGCCGTTACGTCTTATCGCGATTGACATGTGTTAGAGGGATTGTCAAGAGAATCGGCTCAGGTATGTTAAGGCTATCCCTTCTTTCTTTTTGGCGTTACCTATACAACACGAACGAAACGAGCAAACGCACAACTTCCATAAATGACTCTATTCGTAGAAATACTAGAGATGCCTATGTTCTTGATTCCCCATATATCTTATTATTCTATCGTCTGTTCATGAGTCTTAGAAAATACGTAAATTGATAAAGTTTATTTCATGATGTTAATCAGAGGCATAATGCTCTTATGACGTGCCAAGAGATTTTATTAACGTATTTCATATGAATTTCATGCATTTATACATGCACATTGACCCATGACCAGATGGTGTGTTTTATATATATATATATATATATATATATATATATATATATATATATATATATATATATATATATATATATATATATATATGTATGTATGTATGTATACAAATGTATATGGGATATGGGAAAGGTTATGGCGTTATATACGCACCACCACCTGATCAGCTGGTATACGTTGATGATTTTGCCCACAGCGGCCGAGATGATATGATGGGATGCCCTCAGAGGCTTGATGATGTTATGAACACATGTACCTATGCACGACATGACATTCATACGCATATGCATGACACTATAAGTATTTCATGATTTACAAAGTTATCCAGACTTACAGGTTGAGTCACTTACTCTATATTTCTTCCATGTCTTTTATGTGCTTATTTATGTGCCTTACATACTCAGTACATTATTCGTATTGACGTCCCTTCTGCCTGGTGAAGCTACGTTTCATGCCCGCAGGTCTTGATAGACAGGTCGAGAGATATAAGCATTTTGAGTTACCTTCAACAGTAACAGAGGTATGTACAATTGGCCACATCGATCTTAGTTATGCCCTATGGGGGCTAACATATATGGTTTAAGAGAAGGACGGAGTGTCAGGACCCGGCTGGGGTTAGAGTAACCCAAAATGATGGATGGATTGTTTGGATTAGTTGACATTTCCAAAGGATATTGCAAATGTGCTAATAGATCTCCTTGTGAGACACCCAGATGGTGCACTCTAGAATAGTACAACTAGATATGAGTACTACAAGATAGGCACTGGAAGCCTTGAAGGGTCATCGATGATGTGAGAAGACGCCAAAGATGAAGAGGTAAAACATCTATAGGTAGATCGTCGTAGCGCTAAATCTTAGTACTCCCCTAAGGAGGGGGGGGGGGAATATTGAATGATGTGGCATTAAGTCAGAATTAAGTGGTTTTAGTAATTTTTGAATGGTGAGGGAAGAACGCGATTAAGAAAAATGAGAAAAGGGATGAGATTGCACTTATCCAAATCCTACTGATATGCTACGATTCTAGAACATTATGCAAACGCGACGTCAAGGAGCGGATGTAAGGGTTCCTACCCGGGATGTTATTGATAAATAAGGGGCCAGTGCGAGAAGTAAGTTAAGATAAAGGAAATAACCCAAGAAAGATTACGCAGAATATTGAGAATGGACCAACGAGTAGTTAGCAACTGATTCAGGAAGAGCCTTACGGCTAAACAAGGGGAATTCAGTCTCGCCGATATGACATCGTAACCTTGAGAAATATTAAGATAGGATTTGGGGAAGTTAAAGGTACCGTATGAGTGTTATGGAGATAAAAGAGAGTGTCACTGGGAAGACAATCAAAATATCATCTTAGAATCTACCCTACGAGCAAAAGGGCATGAAGGTAAGTAAGTAAGGATAATGACAATTAAGATAGAACATCAAAAATTCCGCCAGGTAAATGATGTAATAAGCTCGCAGCCTTGCAAGAATCAGAGGGTCCACACTGAGTACTACAATAAAAGACTAGCTAAGGAAATAAGGAAAAAGGTTTCAACCTAAGCATACTGACCTAAAGAGGAAATGGTCTTGTAACAACAGTCTCAGTACAACATTGTATGCACACTATAAGAAAGTAGGATTCGAGATCATGTGAGTTGCACGGAAATTCCGTCATGCGTGGGAACTAAGAAAAGCTAAGTATGCACGCTACAAGGGGGCAGAAAGACTAGGAAAAGTAATAGCCTACGTTTGAAGAAAGCTGAGAAGAAATGAAAGGAATTATTCGAACAATGATCCAGAATTAGTTACGTTATGAACGCACTTAAGATTTCGGAGTATTATCCATGCAGCATATATGTTGACAATCATACAGCCTAGAAGACTCTGGTATAAGTTAAAAGAAAAGAAAAGAATTGAGTCCAGATCTTAAATAAAGGATTGAATTGTTAGATGATGGTGTCACGGGTATGCCATAACATCCATGAAAGGCTAAAGTAATAACTAATACCATGGGCCGCAGACCAGAAGATGGCTTAAGCCTACATAAAGGTTGATCAGAAGGAAGAGGAAACCAAAAGAGTTACATCAACCAAGTAAATTAGGAGTCTGATTATTGGACCCAGAAAATTATGGAAATCGCGATTGAGAAAATTGCAGGATCACCCTTAATATCTGAGGTACAAGAGAGATAGTATGACAACCATATTATATAACAGCTCTACGAGAAAGCCAGTTAGAAGAGTACCAGCCTCATAAGAAGTTAGTATGCACCAGGGGGTATGTATTACAATAGAGCTTCAAGTTGTGGATGTAAATCATACCTATGTAGAAGGGAAGTTATGAAAGGGATAAAAGACGTGATGCGAGATTTTAAAGCAAGTAAGGTAAAGGTGAACAACGTTCAAGACACTGAAGTGCAGAAGGTTGTGAATAGTCCTTACTTCGGATAGAAGGCTAGAAGCGTTGGGATTCAGTATCCATAAAAGATAGCGGTGGCATGCCTTCCAGCCTATGGATTATAGGTATCGGGAAGCCTGATTAAGAGAGTAAAGAAGAGTTAGAGACGATGTGATGTCTCGCTTGATGATCCAGAAAAACACAAGGAAATCTATGGTGAAGCAAGTTGAAGGAAGGTTGCGAGTAGTATAAATAGACATGTATAGGTCGCAAGCTAAAGTGTGGTGAAGCGACAGGTTTTAGGAAGACATTAGTAAGGACAAGAAAGGGCGAGTAAGAAGGTGACGAGAAATGGATAAGTCCTCGGAATTAAGCCCAGGAAAACAAAAGAGCTTATGGTTTGTGTAAGTTATAGAAAGCTCAGTATAGCCTGAAAGAACTCAAAGGAGTCTAAGACTAGTAGAATTTAAAAGAGATGGAATGTTGCCCTGGTAATAGAATGAGGATATAGTTGTGATAAATGAGGGATGACGTTTGGGCCTTTTTGAGTAATTATTTGGGAAAAAAAGGGATATTTCATGAAATGTACAGGATTGACACACCCACGTAAGGTGAATCACAATGGGATGCTATAAAGTATGATTATGGAAGTATAGTATCACCCGTAGTGGGTCAATCTAATTACTCCAAATGTCGCGATGAGACGTAAGCCTTAGTGACAATGTATTACGTAAGAGGTTTCAAGTTATCTGTAGTAGATTGCAGATCATATTGAGGTGAATCAATAATGGATGGACAAAAGTCACGAAGTATAAGATGAGACTAGGCCGTCATTCTTAAACAGTAATGAGGAAACATTAAAGGACTTAGATTTATACATATGGGATAAGCAACGAAAGTAACTTGGATTTCGGTAGAAGACCGCAGTAACGATAAATTGAAGTAAGAGTTATGGTATAGTATGACCTACCTAGATGCAGTAAAGTCATACGAATGGATAACCGGGTCTATAAAATAAGATATAGCAATACTCGTAAGTTCAATGAAGTATCGGGAAAATAACTTCACTATACCTATAAATGCCCAAAGAGACATCTTTTCAAAGCTCCGTATATGCTTACAAAGTGACGCCTAGAGATTGGCTAAAAACTGGAGGAAAAAAAAAAGAGAAGAGTCGCATAGGCGCACATACAAAAAAAAAGTCGTACAGGCTACATGACAGAAGGTAGCAAGAGTTACAAAATTGGAAAGATTCCGACCACAAGTCGTTGTATGAGAAAGAGGCCTAAAGGGGTGAATGCCCTAGCCTTTGGAATTATTCACAGAACAGTTTCCTAGATGGCAAAGAGAGTTCTAAAGTATTCGCAAAAAATATAGGTTATGATAATGATAAGTGTATCAGTCAACATTCGAGGACGAATGTTCCAAAGGTGGGAATGATGTTACATCCCGCATTTTCGTACGTTAAAGTTTCGTCGTAAGTTAATTAACGTAAGTGCGGCAATGAGATTATTTTGGAAGCATAAGTATTATGCTATTTCAAACAAGCGATAAGTAAATTCGTGAAGGTGAGAGGGCAAGCAAATCAAGGAAAACGAGTTTCGTCGAAGTTTGTAGACAGATGTCATGTATACGGATACTTGTATGGCCTTGTCGGCCTACGTTTCGAGCATATAAAAATATCATGCCGGCCTAATAGGCCCGTACTTCATATGTATAAGTTTGTATTCCCTCATCATTACTCCGATTCATTTACCTATGATAGAATGATATGAAAGATACGTTATGTTGGTACTCGGTTGAGTAAGGTATTGGGTGCCCGTCGCGGCCCATCGGTTTAGGTCTTGACATACCCTATCCGAATTGTTCAAACACTCTTCAAACAAATTTTCAACCACAGAAAAATCATCCATAAAACCTCAAGAATGTCCTCCACCATGTCGGTAAAAATAGCCATCATACACCGTTGAAAAGTCACCGGTGCATTACACAACCCAAAAGGCATCCTTGAAAACGAGAAAGTACCATAAGGACATGTGGAAGTGGTCTTCTCTTGGTCCTCGGGAGCAATAAGAATTTGGTTGTAGCCGGAGTATCCATCAAGGAAGCAATAAAAAGCACGTCCGGCCAACCTATCAAGCATTTGGTCATGAAACGGAAGCGGAAAATGATCTTTCCGAGTGACCTTGTTGAGCTTCCTATAGTCCATGCACACTCTCCAATCGGTGATGGTTCTTGTTGGGATCAATTCATTCTTGTCAGTCACCACAGTCATGCCCCCTTTCTTAGGGACACATTGCACCGGAGAGGTCCACGAGCTATCAGTAATGGGGTACACAACCCCAGCATCTAACCACTTGATTATCTCCTTCTTCACCACCTCTTGCATTGCTTCATTTAATCTTCTTTGATGTTCAACGGAGGGTTTGGCACCCTCCTCCAAGATAATCTTGTGCATGCAAAAGGCGGGGCTTATGCCCCGGATATCCACCAAAGTCCAACCGATTGCCCTTTTCTCCTTTGTAGCACCTCCAAAGTGGACTATACCTGCATGTTAGTTAAGCACAAAAAAGAATAACCGGTAAAGTAGAATAAGGGCCAAGGAACTCATACCTGAGGTGCGGTGGCAATGGCTTTAACTCCAAGGTAGGAGGCTCCTCGATTGAGGGCTTTGTTGGAAGAGTCTTCCAGTTTTAAGATCCAAAGATAGCTTTCGAGGCTTATAAGTGTACGACCCCATGCCTTGTAATGCATTCACACACTCCACATAGCCATCACTCTCCTCATCATCATCAAGATTGAGCAAAACTGCTCCCAATTTGTCCTCAACATTCATTGTTGCACTAGCATTATCAACTATCTCGTCGGTCACCAAATCCACAAATGAACAAACTTCATTTCTATTCGGTTGCCTCATCAATTTGCACACATGGAAGACCACCTTTTCGTCACCCACCCTGAAAGTGAGCTCACCGGCCTCCACATCAACAAGCGCCTTCCCCGTAGCAAGGAAAGGTCTACCCAAAATGATAGGCACCTCATAGTCCACTTCACAATCTAAGATCACAAAATCCGTTGGGTGGATGAACTTGTCAACTCTAACCAATACATCATCAATAATACCCAAAGGCCTTTTCATTGTCCGATCCGCCATTTGCAACCTCATGGATGTAGGTCTTGGTTGCCCAATTCCCAAAGTTTTGAACACCGAGTAGGGCATAAATTTGATACATGCCCCGAGATCACATAATGCTTTAGCAAAATCGGCGCTCCCAATAATGCAAGGAATGGTGAAAGTGCCCGGATATTTACAACTATGGAGACATTGAGTGCACAATAGCACTCACTTGATGAGTCATCTTGATAGTTTCACAATTCATTGATCTTTTCTTGGTTACCAATCTTTCATGAATTTTGCATATCCCGGCATTTGCTCCAATGCCTCAACCAATGACACATTTATGGACAAACTCTTCCTCATATCAATAAACTTTTTGAATTGGTTCTCACTATTTTGCTTTGCAAGCCTTTGAGGGTATGGAGGAGGAGGCCTTGGCATTGGTGCCTTAGCCTTTGGCACCACCGGTTCCGGCATGTCAATCACGTGTTCCCTAGACGGGTTCACCTCTTCTTGCGTCTCCTCCACACTTTAATCTATACCAGTTATTACTTCTTCATTAGCTTGCACCACATTACTTGGAATTTCATCCTCTTGAATCACAACATCTTCATCAACAATCCTTCTATGATTTGAGGTGGTTGCATCTCCACCTTTTCCACTTCTAGTAGTCACGGCCATAGCATGTAATGTATTATTCCCACCCTTCAGGTTCAGCACCGTATCACTAGGTAGTGACCCCATAGGACGAGTGTTCAAAGATTGTGAGATTTGGCCTAATTGAACCTCCAAATTCCGAATGTAAGTGTTGTGTGAGGCTATTTGAGCATCGGAGTCAGCATTCTTCTCCATCATCTGTTTAAACATGTTTTCAATTCTACCCATGTCATTGGAAGAAGATATCGGGCCTTGAGAAGGATAGGGAGGTGGATTGCTTGGTTGTTGGAACATCGGAGGCCTTTGAAAACCCGGCCCCCGGTTGTTGTTGTTGTTCTACCCTCCTTGATTATTGCCTCCCCAGTTGCCTTGATTGTTGTTGCCCCAATTGCCTTGATTACCCCAATTGCCTTGATTACCCCAATTGCCTTGATTTCCTTGATTGTTCCGATTGCTTTGATTAGAATTACCACCACTCCAATTGCCTTGGTGGTTTTGGTTTTTCCAATTACCTTGGTTCCCTTGTGACCTCCATTGTTGATGATTTTGCCCTTGAGCATTGTTTCTTTGACCTTGATAATTATTGATATATTGAACTTCTTCATCTTGCTCATTGAATGAATCACCTTGCTCATAACCACTATTATCTTGCATAAATTGCTCCGGACGGTTTTGCATTTGTTGACCTTGTTGCCGTCTTTTGTTTACCATCATATTTACACCTTCTATTGCATGCACTTGTTTCGGCCCTTGAACTTGTTGAGGATGATCCTTGGCCAATTGGTGTATGGTAGTTGTCAACTCGGCTATAGCTTTTCTGTGGTCATGTAGCTCCTTGTGTAGGTGAATAACATTAGGGTCACCTTGTGGCACATTGGCTCTACTTTGCCACGCCGAAGAGGTATCCTCCATCTCATCAGGAATTTCACAAGCTTCGGCATATGGCATGTTCATGAAGTTACCCCCGGCGAGTTGGTTAACCACATATTGATTAGTTGTGTTGATCCCCCTATAGAAGGTCTGTTGGATCATGACCTCGGTCATATCATTGTTCGAACACTCTTTAACCATGGTCCGATATCTTTCCCAAATCTTGTGTTATGGCTCATTGGGTTCTTGCTTGAAAGCAAGAATCTCATCCCGAAGCGTTGCCATATGTCTTGGAGAGAAGAATTTGGAAATTAACTTTTCTGCCAACTCATCCCAAGTGGTGATGGAATGGTTGGGCAACCTTTCTAACCAGTCCAATGCTTTTCCCGTAGAGAAAAGGGAAAAAGCCTCAACCTCAGCGCGTCCTCAGAAACATTTGTTTGCTTGCTCCCCCAACAAGTATTGACGAACCCCTTTAGATGCTTGTAGACATTTTGACTCGGAGCCCCGGTGAAGAAACCCCGTTGTTCAAGTAGTGCAAGCATCACGTTGGTGATTTGGAAGTTTCCCGCCCTAATACGGGGCGGGACTATAGCACTTGCATAACCCTCGTTTGGCAATTGTCGGTAGGCTGCCGCTCTTGTTGGAGGTGGGGGAGGGACGGGCACATTACCGTGAGGTGGGCGGCCTCATCTATTAGCTTGAGGTTCAATAGGAACCTCATCCATGGCATCATCGTCCACGTCCTCCCCCAAGTGCACATTTTCGATGGGCTCGTTGTTGAAAGCCATTTTTGTACCTAGAATCAATTCAAACACAAATTAGTAACTCGGAAGGGAAGAAAGACAAAACATACAAAAACCTATATATATAGCTAAATCCATTTAACTCCCCGACAACGGCGCCAAAAATTGATCACGGCCAAATTCACACCACAATGAAGTAGCGAGGCGGTCGATGCAATAATAACCCAACAAATGTCGGGGTCGAATCCACAGGGAGTTAGAATATAGGATTAGGTGTATATCTAAGTTGATTTCAAGTTTTGGCTTAAATTGTACTTCCACAATGTTGATTGGTGTATTACTTCTACTTTACTATATTGATTGCAAAGATAAAACTAAAGGACTATATTTTTGGTTTTGAGTTGTTTTTCAATTGATAAAGGAATCTAGGGTCATGGCTTCCACCTAGGTGGCTACCTAACGGGTTGTAAACTATAGGAAAAGTTTGATTTATTGGGTTCGCGGTATAGCAAACACACGCAATTTCTCACTCTATACCTCTCGGTAGTTTAAGTGATTTTGCCCGATTTGGCTTTCTCAAGCCCAAATGGGTATTTGCAAAGTGATATATGCTCAAGTCGGGTGTTACTATCTCTAGATTTGACCCTTTAATTGAGGCTATCAATTTCTTGAATTCACCCCAATTCCTTACTAGCCAAGTTTTCCTAAACCTAGTCTCTCTTTCTCAAGCAAAGACTAGGTCAAAAAGGCATGAATCAACATTTGCAACCATTAATTCTATAATTTAAGCATAAACAGGGCTAGATATCACTGATCCAATCACAAACAAGCCCTAAAATTAAATACCCATTAAGTCCCACACTAGGGTTGGGTCACAACCCTAGCTCAAGATTTAGGTACTCATCGAAAATGAAGAAATATAAGAAGAAGTTAATGTAGAATGCATAATCATAGATTAAACAAAGAAAAATTAATGTTAAGAAGTCAATCTAATAAAAATTTACTCAAAGAAGTAAAGAAAAACGTTCAGGTGCACCTCTGCAAACTAAACTTAACCTAAAAATGACAAAAAGCTGTACTTATATTAAACTAAAAATATCTGACAAAAATGCCCCTACGGAGGTCATGCGGCCGCATAATTCTGATGCGGACCGCAAAATGGCCTTATGCGGACGCACAATTCTGGTGCAGTCGGCACACCTAGGAACTTGGGACTGGAACTTGAGGTCTTCTGCGGTCCACATAAAAGTGATTGCAGCCGCACTTAGTATTCTGCGGCCGCACAAAAGTGATGTGGTCCGCACTCTTCATCTTTTGGACTCTGATCAACTCTCTGATTCTTGAATCTTGCGGACCGCATAATAATGATAGCGGCCAAATTTATCCTTCTGCGGCCGCACATTTTTGGTGTGGTACTCACTGTCTGAGTTGTCAATAACCACCTCTCTGAATCTCATTCTCCGGCCGCACTTGTCACGACCCCAGTTCACCCTCCATGAACATGTCGTGATGGCACCTAGTTCCTACGACTAGGTAAGCCTAACAATGCGGAAATTAATATTATTTGTGGAAATATTTATTTAAATTAAGCAAGACTAGAAGAAAAACGGTATATAAGTGCCACCTGGCATATACAACTCAAAAATAAATCGCGGAAGTCTAAAATCTCAACCCAAAACCCGGAAACTCACGGGAACCACAGGCTAACAGAAACATAGTACGCTGCTCTAACTCCAGAATATCTAAACAACTGAGAGAAAAGGAATAAACTAAATACTAAAGCTGGAACAGAATAGAGACTCCTGGTCTGCGGACGCGGAAGATATACCTCGAAGTCTCTGTGTACCTCCTCGCCTTAAGGATAGTGCGCCTGAGTAGAGGTACCTGGATCTGCACATGAAAAACATGCGCAGGAAGGGCATGAGTACACCACAGCGGTACTCAGTAAGTGCCAAGCCTAACCTTGGTTGGGTAGTGACGAGGAAGGTCAGGGCCCTACTGAGGTAAAAATATAATAATAGATTAACAGTATGAAAAACTGGCAGTAATAATGAGTACAGCAGTGGAAATAGACAGGTTAAACAAGGCAATAACGACTACACAAAGAACAGAATAAACACGGAATAAGTACCATTCAATACCAACGATAATAATGAGGATCTCCCAGGATACCGTCCTGTAGTCCTCTTCATATGTGTAAATCCGAAGGAACTCCCGGGATACCGTCCCGTAGTCCAACTATCAATGTGCAGGGGGGTCTATCGGGAATCTAACCCGCAGTCCCAAAGTAAAACTGCAGGGGGGATCTATCGGGAATCTAACCTGCAGTCCCAAAGTAAAAGTACAGGGGGAGTTCTATCGGGAATCTAACCCGCAGTCCCAAAGTAAAAGTACAGGGGGGATCTATCGGGAATCTAACCCGCAGTCCCAAAGTAAAAGTACAGGGGGATCTACCGGGAATCGAACCCGTAGTCCCAAAGTAAACAAACAAGGGGGGAGCTACCGGAATCCCACATCCGTAGTCCCAATGTAAATGCGCAACCACAACCAGAAGATATTCAGAAATGAAGTACAAAAAGACAAACATCAGGTAGTACTAGCCTAGCATGCTTCACGTAGTACAGTCAAGGCAACTTAACAATTAGGCAAGTTAAATCAACTAAACATGCTTTCCTAATCTAGCACATGTTATAATTGCAAGTAGAATAAAGCAAATATGAAAGAAACTCAATCTCAATCTCAATCTCTTAAGTAAACCGAATTTTCAACAATTGGTTCAAGTACGCGCTAGTCACCTCGCGTACAAGGCGACTCAAAAATACCAATAACAAATCCCTAAGGGGAAAGGTCCCCCCACACAAGGTTAGACAAGCCACTTATCTCAAACCGGCTCAAAATCAACTAGAAACCACGCCTTTGCCACGAGTATCCGACTCCAAATGGCCCAAATCTATTCATTTCAATTTCATCTCGTAAATAACATCTCAAGCAACTGATTCTACTATTCAATTACAAGCTAAGACGCAAATTTAGATTAAAATGACCAAAACACCCCTCGGGCCAGCGTGGTCAAAACCCGAAGTTCGAACTAAAATCCGGTTACCCATTCCCCCACGAATCTAAATATGTGATTAGTTTTGAAATCGGACCTCAAATTGAGGTCCAATCCCCAATTTTAGCAAAACCCTAGGTCCTACCCAATATACCCAAATTTCCCCATTAAAATCTTCGATTTGAAGTTGAAATTATGTTAAAAGGTGTTAGGGAGTGAAGAAAATGAGTTAGAAAATCACTTACCAATCGTTTTGAAGAAGAAGAATTACTTGGGAAATCGCCTCTTATGTTTTGGGTTTTTGAAAAGTGAGAAATAGCTGAAAATCCCGTGTATTTATACTTTCTGACGCCCCTAGCGCGGACCGCGCAAAAAGGGACCGCGGTCGCGCTGGGCAGCAGGAAAACCTGCTGCTCTCTGAAACCCCCAGTGCGGACCGCGCAAAAGGGACCGCGGCCGCACTGCTGAAACTAAAGACTGCTGGCTCTCTGAAGTTTGCCACGTGGACCGCGTAAGGACCACCGCGGCCGCGCAGCCTGCACCGCGGACCGCGCTAAGGCGACCGCGGGCGCGCTGGAGCCTGCAACCTTTTCCTGACCTGCAACATCTGGTATTTTAACTCTAAGGCCTCCCGGGACCTACTCGAAACTCACCCGAGCCCTCGGGGCTCCAAACCAAACATGCACACAATCTCAAAAACACCCTACGGACTCATCCGTGTGATCAAAATCGCCAAAATGATATCATATACATCGAATCAAGCCTCAAAGCTCATGATTCCTTTTCCAAATTTTCTCATAACACATGAAATTCCCATTTCGGGTCCGAAACACGTCAAACGACGTCCGTTCTCAACCAAACTTTACAGGAAGTGCTTAAATCATATATAAGACTTGTACCGGGCGCCGGAACCAAAAATACGGGCCCGATACCATAGTCTTGTAATCAAATCTCATTTCTAATTTTATTAATTATTTCCAGAAAACAATTTCACACAAAATTCATTTCTCGGACTTGGGACCTCGGAATTCGATTCCGGACGTACGCCCAAGTCCCATATTTTCCTACGGACCCTCCGGGACCGTCAAATCACGGGTCCGGGTCTGTTTACCAAAAACGTTGACCGAAGTCAAGTTTATTCAATTAACTATCAAACTCTAGCATTTTTCTCACAGAATTCATATTTAAGCCTTCCGGCTACGCGCCCGGACTGGCGCACGCAAATTGAGGGAACCCATGAGGAGGTTTTTAAGGCCTCGGAAGTACAGAATGGGTAATAAATAAGTGATGAACCCATTGGGTCGGCACAGCACTAGAATTGTGCGGTCCGCACTGCTGGCCTCTTTGCCCAGTTTTGGCTCTTGTCTTTTGACTCCTTTATGAGTTGATTTTGATTTATTTGGCTCGTTTCCCAACATTCCTACAAGTAAGCACATTTTGTTAGTTTCCGGGAATAACTTTAAATATTTTTTAGCTAAAACGCAAGTAAAAGAGAGGAAATAAGCGGTCAAAATCCCTACTTATCAGTGTGGGGCGCCCATAGACGCGGACTTAGCTTTTGCAATTTTTCAGTTCGCGAAGCAATCCGTGCGTTCACTTCGCTTCGCTGTTTTGTGCCTTCATTTTTCTCCTTTTTCGAGTCTGTTTTCGTGCCATGCACGAAATTGGACGAGCTCCCAATTCTTTCCACCTCTTCTTTTTTGTATCGAATGGTTATCTTTTGATCATTTATCATCAAAACTCGTTCCTACACATAAGAAACACATAATGTGCATATTTCACTTCACAAACCATGTAAGCTCCCGCGACTCACACAAAAATTAATATGCAAATATACTAAAAAATATGCACTTTTCATCATTTATCACCACCCGACACTTAAACTCTTGCTCATCCTCGAGCAACTATAAATTAAGCGCATAAGCAAGAAATACTTTTCAAAATATACTCAAGAATCACACCAATGACAATGGTTTATATCAACTCTTAGAACCCAACATATGCACTCTTCATATATTTCCTCAAGTTATAAACTCATGCCAATATTATTTAAAATATTTGTGTGACTCTTCTAACATCCTAGCCTCAAAAATTGACTCCACTACCTTCCTCTTTGTGACTGGCTTCTTGTGCAAACTAAAGATACGAGTTCCTTACCAATGATGTAAAGCATGTGCCCTCACCAACAAAACAAAGAGAGTAATCAGTCCGCACACTCAAATATAAATTCAAGTATAATTTAAGGACTCATAGAATGAAAGAATTCACTCGCTCTCGCAAAGAAACTCATGTGCCCTCAAAGCTCGTACTATAGGCTTACCCGTAATGTAAGTCTCTACTAATTTAAGCTCGCAAAGTCTAGGATCAATCAAGTCTTCATGGGTTATAATGTAGGCTAAGGTACGGGTAGGATAGATATGAATAATAGTGACTAACCCTCCTAAGCACTTATAATACAATACACTTTAACTTTTAAGCACATCTACATAAGCACTAGCACATATCAAATGGAGGGATTTTTTTTTTAAAATCTTTTCAACACCCTCCATAAATTGGTATTTTCAGCTAGTAGCTCTCTCTATTCACACATGCACCTTTTGGCCTTTTTATGGTTCCACTCAAAAACTACCCTATCTCTTTTCCTTCACTTCTAGTGACTTAAGTGTTTTCGGAGGTAAAGGTTCAACAAGATTTAATTAAGAACAAAATAGATTCGTCTTGTAATGTGGGTACCAAAGAAAAGGTTTACAATCTCAAACGGGCTAACAAAGGATAATATTTAACGCTGGTAGGCAAATAGACTGAAGGGTCAATCAAAGAAACGTCTATATCATTTCCTACACTCACAGGACTTAATCATTTCGCTTAGAGTCACACACAGGGCAAGTTCTAGACTAACAAGGGATGGCACAGAGTACAACCAAAATCTCACCTCACACACTGTGACTTACTCAGGACGGCTCTGACCCCACTCTCAAGATAAAGCAACTAGCACACTCATCATATAATTCAAACACTAGGAAGTTACAAAAGGGGTCAACAGACGAGCTCAAGCGTCAAAATAAACACATATACTCTCAAGGCATAGTCACAAGAATAAAGAAGAAATTACTCAATCTAAATGCTCCAGCTCTAAGCCCCAACATAAAACATGTCAAAAAGCATAGATACTCAAGTTCTTCCCATTCCATTATCAGTTGAAACAAAAATTCTTTTTTGTATTTTTCTTTAGACTTTAAACCCTCAAGAAAATTGTCTAGGGATTCCACCGTTGGAAATGTCCAAAACTTTTTAAAAATTCTACTTGAAAAAAAAAACTACTACCCGGTTCAAAGAGCCATCCCTTGGAAAAGAACCGTGGTCATAAGAAAAACAAAGAGGGATTATTTCTACCTAATTTTTTTATTTTTTCCAACATACATAAATAATGCAACTAAATAACATAGAAAACCACCCAAACAGTCTTTTCACCCCACACTTAAAATTGTAAATTGTCCCCAATGCACACCCATAAATATAAGAGAGTAAAATAAACTCCCTGGTAGGCCAAAGGCCGAAGCATTAGCAGCTCATGGGGTACTCAAACTTCTCTCAGACTTAGTTCTTTTTACGGGCACCCCACACTTCGTTCTAACCATCTCACTTGCTTTTGGTTTCTTCCAATAGCCTTGCTTCCCATGCTCCTAGAGAAATCAAAACAAATACTACAATAATAATACAATAAAAATGAAAATAACAGAAAATAATAAAGCTGGGTTGCTTCCCACAAGCGCTTGATTTAACATCGCAGCACGACATGAATCACTTTTTGTCTCCACCTCGTGCTTATGAATTGAACCCCAAGTTTTGATTCGCGTTTATGATTATGCTCCTGGGGCGGTACAAATTATTGCGAGCCAAAAATTAAATAAATTCTAACCAACTTTTTGGCTCTTCGCCGAGGAGTATCACGTTGCCTAGACGGCCTTGAAAATTTTAAAATATAAGGCTCATCTACCTCTTCCCTAGACTGCTTTTTATGCTCATAAAGATCAATTCCCATTTCACTGTCCGAGCGTAATGTAGAGAAGTGTTTGGAATGAGGCCCAACGCGCTCAAATACATAAACTTCAAGATTTTCGACATCCTCAACACCAATCACACTAGAGTGAACTAAATTTAAATCCTCAACGTCCCTGGTTGAATATAGTATTACTTCTTCAATATCGGCATCCTCAAATTCTAGTTGGTTAGATTTTTAGTGTACTACTCTGACCTCCTCTAATAGAACCTCAATTTCGGTATCTAATTCATGCTCTTCTTGGCTACTATCCACAGTATTGTCTTGTTGAGCATTAGTAGCATCTTGCCTTTGTATGTGCAGTTATTTCTCATTATTTTGTTCCACAAGGCACCTTAGATATGGTGGATTCCACAAGGCACTTCCTTATAACCAGCGCTTGCCTTTATATGTGCAGTTATTTCTCATTATTTTGTTCCACAAGGCACCTTAGATATGGTGGATTCCACAAGGCACTTCCTTATAACCAGCGTGCATAAGATTGAATGGAAAGGAAATGAAGGTATAAGCCTCAAAGGATTCAAATCGCACGATGAGGAAATCAAGAGAAAAGTGCTCCTAATAGCCCTGTAGCCTCTCAAAGATAAGTACAGACGTCTCCGTACCGATCCGCAAGACTCTACTAGACTCGCTCATGACTCGTGAGACCTAAGGGAACCTAGGGCTCTGATACCATGTTGTCACGACCCAAAATCCATCAAAGGCCGTGATGGCGCCGGACACCTCGGTTAGGCAAGCCAACATTAAATAATTAATTTAACTCTCATTTGATTATTTTAGGAACCATAATTTCCTTTAATTTAACTAGTAAAAAGTAATCATCACTGAATAAATAGAAGTGTTTACAAGTTTTAATATTAAATACCCCATAATCACCCCAAAACCCGGTGTCACAAGTGCATGAGCAATCAATAGGAGAAACAAATGAAATACAATAATTGTCCGGAATACAAATTTGGACAGAAAGTAAATACAGTAATCTGAAGGAGACTCTGCTAGCTGTGGGTCGTCTCGAGAGATGCAGCTCACCTAAGTCTCCGTATCAACCATGCTGCTATGCCCACTAGGGCACTAGAGATACATGTGCCTGTGCAACAAAAATGCACAGAAAGTGTAGTATGAGTACAAAAACAACGCGTACCCAGTAAGTATCCATTCTAACCTCGAAAAAGTAGTGACGAGGGGTCGACTCCGACACTTACTAGTGGTCCAATAATACCGGGTACAGTAAAGAGGTGAATAACATGAAACCGGACATATATATGAAATAAGCAAGTATAAACACATGATACAATTCCCTTCTTTATAATTTACTCAATCTCTCATCTAGCAAGTTCCCTCCGTAACTGGAGCATATATATAGATATGGTGGATTTCATTAAGAAAGTTGTCATAATTCAAAACAGGAAAAAATCCCCCAGGTTCACTGGCTTCTAGCCAAATGTCACGCGCGATTCCATGTGAGTAGTATTAGTGTATATATACATATATATATATATGTATATATATATATATATACACATATATATATATATGTATATATATATATATATACATATATATATATATATATATATATATATATATATATACACATATATATATATATATAGGAAATGCCGAGGCGTACAGCCCGATCCAACATAAAAGTAAACTGTGCACTGCCGAGGATCGAACGACGCGAACCACTGATTTATCTATTAACCTGCTGAGGCGATCGGCCTGTTCCCATGATAGTAGTAGAAGTAAGTACCCCGCTCGCGAATCATACGTGCGACGCGGTCAAATATAGATTTAAGGAATTTTCCCGCTCGCGAATCATATATACGACGCGGTCAAATATGAATTTATTAATAAAACAAAATCCTTTTCTTGATTCTTTCAAAAATAGAGACAATTCAACGTGAATCTTTTAAGGTAATTTTCCCCGCTCGCGAAACATACATGCGACGCGGTTACACATAGATTTCATAAGTTATTATAAGATTCCTCATTTCTTTTTAAAAGTACTAAGTTTAGTAGAAGCACTTAAATTCTTAAATTCCTTAATTAAAATACCTTTCAACACAATTATTACGCAACCTCAAATCTTATTTCGCCTCAAGGGCACAATAATATCAATCAACAACAATATCAACAAAGCATGATGTAACCTAGGACTACCCGGACATAGGCATAATAGTAGCTACGCACGGACTCTCGTCACCTCCTGCATACGTAGCCCCCATAATTAGGAACACATATTTAATAATTTCACCTATGGGGTAAATTCCCTCTTACAAGGTTAGAAAGGAGACTCACCTCGCTCGGAAGTTCCATAACCGGCTTCCAAGCCTTTCCGACGACTCAAACCGATGCTCGACGCTCCCAAGCTAGCCAATAATTAGGTAAACCCATTAATATACGCTCGACTATTCACTATAATCCAATTTATAACAATTTCTAACCTCGATCAAAAAGTCGGCAAAAATCACCCTCAGGACCACATGCCCGGATTCCGGAATTTTTTGAAGATAAAGTTTACCCATAACCTCACGAACTCAAATATATAATTTACTCCCAATTTCATGTGTAAAATTGTGGTCAAAACCCAAGAATACAAATTTTCTAGGTTTTCCTCAAAATCCCAACTTTCTACTAATTTTCATGTTAAAACATATACATAATCGATGTATTTAACTCAAACTAGTATAAACCACTTACCTCATGCTTGGTGGTGAAAATGGCACCTCAAAGTTGCTCCAAAATCGGCTCCCATGGAAGAAATGGGGTTGAAATGAGCCAAACCCCCATTTTAAAGAAACCTCACTGCCTGCAGCATTTTCGCACCTGCGGTGCACCAGCCGCACCTGTGGGAATTCATCGCAGGTGCGGTCCTCTTCAAGCAAGGCGAAATCCGCTTCTGAGGTCCCTCACGCGCATCTGCGCCTTCGCACCTGCGGGTGCCCTTCCGCTCCTGCGACCCAGCTGCCCCTCATGCATTCCGCATCTGCGGAGCTTACCTCGCATCTGCGGGCTCGCAGATGCAGAAATACCCTCGCATCTACGGCCCTTCCCAGCTCTGCCCAATTGCGCTTCTGCGACCATAAAGCCGCACTTGCGGTCTTTTCCACGCAGGTGCGATTACACCAGATACCAGCTGCCTCAGACCTTCCTCCAAGTCCAAGTTCGATCCGTTTACCACCTGTAATCCACTCGGGGCCCTCGGGATCTCAACCCATTATACCAACACGTCCCAAAACACGTTACGAACTTATTCGAGCCTTCAAATCACATCAAACAACACTAAAATCACGAATCACGCCCCAATTCAAACTAGATGAACTTTAGAGCTTCAAACTTCTTCATTCGATGCTGAGACCTATCATATCACGTCCGATTGACCTCAAATTTTGCACACAAGTCATATTCGACATTACGGACCTACTCCAACTTCCGGAATCGGAATCCAACCCTGATATCAAAAGTCCCCTTCCGGTCAAACTTCTTAAAACCTCCAAATTTCTAACTTTTGCCAAATGACTCAACAATGACCTACAGAGCTCCAAATCCACTTCCAAGCGCTCCCAATACCAGAATCCCCATACGGAGCTATTCCCAGACTCGTAATCCCAAACGAACATCGATAACACTGAAATGCACTTCAACCCAAAACTTATGAAATTCTTCCAAAATGCTAACTTACACAATAGGCGCCGAAACGCTCTCGAGTCATCCAAAATCCGATACGGACATATTCCCTAGTCCAAAATCATCATACGAACCTGCTGGAACCTTCAAATTCCGATTCCGAGGTCGTTTACTCAAAAATCCAGTCTTAGTCAATCATGCCAACTTAAAGCTTTCGAAATGAGAATCTTCTTTCCAAATAAGTTCCAAACTTCCCGAAATTCAATTCCGACCATGCGTACAAGTCATAATACCTGAAGTGGAGCTGCTCAGGGCCTCAAACTACTGAATGACGCGCTAGGGCTCAAAATGACCGGTCGAATCGTTACATTCAAGCTTGGACTTATAATTTGAATGCTCCAATAAGTTTTATAGTCCGTAAATAATATTAGTAACTCAAAGAAATCCCAAACCAAAATCAAATCAATACTAATGCTAACAAAAGACATTCAATTTAATTATATTAGAAATGAAAATAGTGGTGGATATAGTTTTTTTGTTTTTTCATGGTTTAGATAAAATGTATAACCTTTTTTTAGTGTTAAGTCATGTAAATAATAATATTTATTAGTCGTACTTATTTTAACAACTTAGTAATTTGAGATTATGTTCATTTTCATTGTGGCTTATTAAATACTTTTATTTTATGCGATTTTATTATCTTTATTATTGAATATTTTAGTACAATGCCATGACTCATCTCATATTTTATGTTATTTTCTTGAAAAACCCTTTATAGAATTCTGTCTCATTAGGATTAAAGAAATATTTGGAGCACAAATTCTATGTTTTATGCTATGAAGACATTATGGAGAAAAAACCCCCCAAAAAATTCAAAAAACCCGAGAAAAATCAAAATTAAAAAATCCGACTTTTATTGGTTTTGCCTTGGTCTTTAGATTTAATAACCCGACACAACTGGTTTGTTTTGGTAATTGAAAAATCCGAACCAACCCGACCTATGTAGGCCCCTATTTGAAACATTTTAGGGACCATTTCCTTAAACTCATTAATTCTGCTACTTAGACATACACATACATTAGTTTTATGATAAAACAATAAATGCTTTGTGCCTTTGCCCCTGACATTCACAAGAATTTTACATGAGATATTTCTATATTCGTCCTCAACGCCCGATATTTAAGCAAGAAATTATAACNCATTCCACAAATCCAAACTATATGAGTTTTTGGAGCTTAACTTATCTTACAGATACTCAATGAAATGAAATTTCTATTTAATGCAGCGTTTGCCGATTTGGTTTAGTTTTTGGAGAATTGTCTACTCAGATAAATATCTTTGATAAATAGGTGTAATGATTCTTGTAAAAAACCCTGCCTTTGCACTTGTTATACTTTTTGTAAAGTTTTTGTTCTGTGTTCTTTTAAAACAAAGTGATCCGTTTTCAAAAATAATGTGGTTTTAAAAACTTTTTTAATCCACATGGTACAAAGACACTTAAGATAAATGAGCATGACATGTAAGAAACACTCTTCAAAAAGAAATGAATTACCAGCATAAACCCTTTTTTCCAACTGTGATGACGCAAAAGGTCATTTTTTGTTTTAGAATCCGATCCCGTATCCGAGGCCTTGAAAACCTGATTTTATCTCTCCTCGACTTGCATGCGCTATTCGGACGTGTATCCGGAAAGCCCTTATGTGAAAAATTTAAGAAAAAATGATTTTTGGCTTATAAAGATGATTTTTGTTAACTTTGGTCAATGTTTTGGGTAAACGGACCCGGACCCGTGTCCGGACGGTCCCTGAGGGTCCGTAGTAAAATATGAGACCTGGGCGTATGCCCGAAATCGAATTCCGAGGTCCCTAACCCGAGAAATGAATTTTTGGAGAAAATTGATAAGACTGAAAATGTAATAATTTAAAAGATTTGATCTTGTTGGTATCGAGCCCGTATTTTGGTTCCTGAGCCCGGTACAGGTCCGTTATGATATTTAAACCTTATCTGTAAAATTTGGTGAAAAGCGAAAGTGATTTAATGTGATTCGGACCTTTTCTTGAGAAAATAGAAAGTTTGAAACTATCTTGAAAATTTCATGTGTTTTGGTGTTGAAATCATAGTTCTAGGTGTTATTTTGGCGATTTGATCGCATGAGCAAGTTCATATGATGTTTTAAGACTTGTGTGCATGTTTGGTTTGGAGCCCCGAGGGCTCGGGTGAGTTTTGGATAGGCTAAGGAGTGATTTGGACTTAAGGAATTTGGCTGGTGTGCTTCAGGTCAGCAGACTTCACATTTGCGAAGTCTGACTCGCAAATGCGAGCAACGCATTTGTGAAGATATTTCGCATTTGCGATCAGAAGGCTGGGAAGGGGACCTTCGCATTTGCGAAGCTCAGCGTCGCATTTGCGATGAGAACAGGGGCCGCATTTGGGAACACTTGTTCGCATTTGCGATGCTAGCAGGCCAGGCCAATCTCCGCATTTGCGAAGTAAATTACGCATTTGCGGGTTCGCATTTGCGAACTTGTGATCGCAAATGCGATACCTGCGACTGTTCAAAATGATTTTTGGACGGGATTTTTCATTCATTCTCCCATTTTTCAAAACCTAAACTTCAAGAGACGATTTTCCAAAGACTAGTTCTTCCTCATAGGTACATGATTCTTAACTCATTTCTTTCAATCTATTTCATCTTTTTACAAGATTTCATCCTAGAATCTAGAGTTTTCATGGTGGAATTGGGTGTTTTTGGGTAGAACTTAGGAATTTCGAAACTTGGGGATTTGGACCTCAATTTGAGGTCGGATTCCACAACCAATTGTATATCCGGGCTTGAGGTGAATGGGTAATCGGATTTTGGTCTGAATTTCAAGTTTTGACCAAGCGGGCCCGGGGTCGATTTTTGACTTTTTGGGAAAATGTTGGGAAATCTATAATTGTGCATTGACTTGGGCGTTTTGGCGCCTATTGTGGAAGTTAGTAATTTGGAAGAAATTTCATAAGTTTGGGTCGAAGTGCATTTCAGTGTTATCGATATCCGTTTGGGATTCCAAATCTGGGAGTAGCTCCGTATGGTGATTCTGGAGTTGGGAGCGCGATCGGAAGTGAATTCGGATGTCCGTGGAGCATTTTGGAGCCATTTGGCTAAGGATAGAAATTTGAAGGTTATTGAGAGATTTTACCGGAGGTAGACTTTTTGATATCGGGGTCGAAATCCGATTCCAAAAGTTGGAGTAGGTCCGTAATGTCGAATATGACTTGTGCGCAAAATTTGAAGTCAATCGGACGTGATTTGATAGGTTTAAACATCGAAAGTAGAAGTTTGAAATTCTAAAGTTCATAAAGTTTGGATTGGAGGTCGATTCGTGGATTAAGCATTGTTTGATATGATTTGAGGCATCGAGCAAGTCCGTAATGTGTTTTGGGACTGGTTGGTATGATTGGTTCGGGTCCCGGGGGCCTCGGGTGTGTTTGGGGTTGTATCGCGCTCTTATTTGATGTTTCAACATCGTTTCTTTGGACATAAAGGGTACCATATTAAGCAAATGAGCTCCAAATTAAGTTTTTATTTTACCATTATATCCGTATTGTAATTACTGAGCCATAGCAAAAAGAATCATCGAATTTGGACATCGTATGAGGGAGTTATGCTCATTTCCGTGTTGAAAAGTATTGCTGGTTTCTGACGTGAAGATTTGTTCTTCGCGAACGCGAGAGAGGTTCCGCGAACCCGAAGAAGGATTTCTGGGTTGACCGGTCAATGCGAAAAATTGCCCTTCGCGAACGCGAAGGTATCCCGCTAAGGCGGTGAAGAAATATCGCCTAGACAGTGTTTTAAAACGAGAATTTTAGTATTTTGGGCATATCTTGAGTTCTAGAGCTCTGTTTGAGGTGATTTTTGTGGCGTTGTTCTCGTCTCAACATAGGGGTAAATATCTGACCTTTATTTTGATGTTTCTCCATGATTATTTCTGTTGTTTTCTATTTTTATCTGTGTTTGGATTGTAGAAATTGGGATTTTGAGCCCCAAAGTTGAAAAATGGTAAATCTTTGATTTGAGGGTCGATTCATGGACGAAATTGGATGAATTTCTGGATATAGACCAAATGAGTTATGGGCAATATTCATTTTCAGTAATTTTCAGAATCGGGGCACGTGGGCCCGAGGGTGATTTTTAACGACTTTTCGATCGGGGTTAGGAATTGTTATGAATTGGATTGTAATGAGTAATTGAGCCTATATTAATGGATTTGCATAATTATTGGCTAGCTTTGGAGCGTTTAGCATCGATTCGAGTCTTCAGAAGGGCGTGGAATGCCGGTTATGGATCTTCGGAGCAAGGTGAGTCTCCTTTCCAACCTTGTAAGAGGGAATTGTCCCCATAGGTGAATTAATTGGATTTGTGCTCCTATTTGTGGGGGCTACGTACGGACGAGGTGACGAGAGTCCGTGCGTAGCTACTATTATGTTTAAGTCCGGGTAGTCTAGGACCCAGAAGCATGCTATACTTGGAATATTTGTAATCTTATTGACAGTTGAATTTCTTAAATCCTATCGAATTGGTAAATAAATTTCTAAGAGGATTAACCATTATTTTCTTAAATCATTAAAAGAGAATTGGCTTCTAATAGGATGAATGTTCCCCGTAAAATTCTTAATTTGCTATTTGAGCATGTATTTCTATGTGTACCTGCGTCGCATGTATGGTACGCGAGCAGGGTGATTGTTTATTTAAATTTGACCGCGTCGCACGTTTGATTCGCGAGTGGGGTAATAGATGCATCTATTGTTCGGGCCGCTCGACCCTCGGTAGTGCACGTTTTACATTTACGTTGGATCGGGCCGTACGACCTCGGCATGAGTTGTGCATGTTTGAATTGTTTGTCTTGCGATTTATTGATATTGCCATCTGCTCTCCCTGACTTGAGATAGTTGTTAATTAATGGATTATGAATCCGGAGACTTTTAATAAAACCCTCTTACCTTTTTAGCAATTCATTTGAATCTACTGTTGTCCTTAATAAATTCGTGAGTCATCGCTTTAATAATATTATTATTTGACCATTAGTAAGTGTCGAAGTTGCCATCTCGTCTCTACTTCTTCGAGATTAGACGGGATACTCATTGGGTACACGTTGTTTTCGTACTCATACTACACTTCTGTGCATTTTTGTTGCACAGGCACATGCATCTCTAGTGGCCTAGTGGGTGTAGCAGCATGGTGGATATGGAGACTTAGGTGAGCTGCATTTCCCGAGATGACCCGCAGCCAGCAAGTCTCTTTCAGATTACTGTATTTATTTTCTGTCCAACATTGTATTCCGGATGGTTGTTGTATTGTATTGCTTCATAGAAAATGCTCATGCACTTGTGACACCGGGTCCTGGGATGTCTATGGGTTTATTTAGAAATTTTAATAAAGTTATTAACTCTTTCATTATTCATTCAGTGGAATTTACTATGTGTTGTTTAAATGTACAAAGGAAGGGATTTCGAAAATATTTAAAACGAGAATTTAGTCAAGTATTTTGGTTGGCTTGCCTGACAGCGGTGTCCGGCGCCATCACGACCCTTCGTGGATTTTGGGTCGTGGTAACATGGTATCAGAGTACTAGGTTCCTAGTGTCTCACGAGTCATGAGCAAGTCTAGTAGAGTCCCGCTGATCGGTACGGAGACGTCTGTACTTATCCTCGGTAGGCTGCAGGACTGTTAGGAGTACTTCCCTTCTTGATTCCTTATCGTGCGATTTGATCCCTGGAGGCTTATGCCTTTAATTCCTTCCTATTCAATCTTATGCGACGCGAACCGCTGGTTATGAATCGAGTATTGCAAGATTGTAATGGTACTACCGATGCAGTGCGGGGTGTTTTTCCCTGCATAGTTCTCCGAGCTATTATCGCCGCCTTGTGGAAGGATATTCTGTCGTTTCAGCTCAGTAGCGGTACTTCTGAGAGCTCTGAGGCTAGGCACAAGTTGCCATGATGCTATGAACTATTGTTCCGCAGTATTGATATGATGGTAGGACGTTTGCCTACGAGTCGGGGCAGTGAATCACTTGAAGGGAGGTTTACTTAGTGCATGATCTAGAGAATTCGGTATTTTATCCCTGGTGAGGGTAAGGCAATCAGACTAAGAATGGTCAGATGTGGGATGGTGGAGTAACGAGACTTGGTAATTGCGAGCGCGGTGGAGTTTTCTTCTACGACGAGGTGTCGTTGTCCTAGTTGAACATACTAAGTTTGCCGGTGTTATGATCTTCTATAATTTGCCTTTGGGGTAAGCTATTGTGAAATAGTATTGAAAATGCGGCTGTCAGATATCGCAGGGTGCGGTAGTTCAGGATTGAATCAGTGTTTCTAATGTTGACGGTTCGAGAAAGATGACCTTCAGAAAGGTTTAAGGTTAACAGCAATTGTGGGTTCAAGCGCCACGAAGATTGATTTTATTTAAGGCAACAACTGAGCAGCGGAGGATAAGGAAGGACGTGCGGGGAGTGTCAGGCGGTGGTTAATAATTTCTAGAAGGCCAGGTATAAGAAGCAAAGGTTGAGTGGTCGATTAGAGGGGTGAGTTCCGCCAAAGTGGGAGAGTGGCAGAGTTGCATATGGGCTTTGTGTTAGGATGACTACGCACCTTATGGAGAGTTTGGAATGACTTGGGAATTTTACTGATTGATGATTGGGGTCTACGGATCTAATTTGAAGTACGGGCTATTATGCGGCAGGAGATTTGATATAATGGAAAGGAGCTACTTGAAATGAAGAAGGATACAACGTAACTTTGAATTGGAAGGATGTCGCCGCACACTTAATTGATGTCCACGAGGGGTGAATGGACTTGTGCAGCTAGAGAGTGAGCTCGGACTCAGGAGGGGTTATTGGTGTCGTAGTGATTGTACCACGTGCAACAGCGTTGGAAGATGTCGGCACGTAAATTCCACGGGCGGGTTATCTCCAGTGAGCAGATCGACGGTCGCATGATTAGCGAAGCTTCTGCGAAGAATTCTATTGGTGATACAGCAAAGAGATTGGTCGTGCGAATGTGGTTGATGATTCAGAGTATAAAAAGGGGTTTTACAGAAAGATTCCGAGAATTTTTGCGGTTGATTGCGTAACGTTATGTCAATAAGAGATAAAGAATCTGGGTGAATTTCAGAGTTGTGTAATAGTGGCTTCAAGCTAAGTGGGAGAGTCCCACCGCCTATGATTAGGTTGCATGGTTAACTACTTGCGAGGTTTCTGGTTATTAGCATATTGATGGGTTATTTCAGCTACAAGAAAAGAACATAAGTGGTAAATTGAGCAAAAGGATTGTTAAAGGTGTGCTATGGTTGGCCTTATTGGCCCATGTACTGATTTGGGGAAGGATTCAGGATTTATGCCTTGTATAGATGTGGGTTCCAAGGGAAGTGATTCTGCCGGGTGCTTCGCCGAGAGGGTATTCATGTGCTGGAAGATTTATGGAGTTGATTATGTTCGGGGCCAAGTCAGAGCGGGTGTCTCTCAACAACGGTCCTAGTAAATTCAAAGGTTAAAAATGTGGTGCCTAAGGATTCAAGCCCGCAATGTGTTTAAGAATCGGGCTTGTGAAGCAGCTTATGACAAGAGGCCCAGAATGTTCTATGATGTTTTGACTTGCAGTGTAGCATTGAGAAGGAAAGGAGAAAAAGACTTCGGAGTCGTAGAGGAATTATCAGAATGGATGTGTCAGTCCAGATGCGAATATGCGCACAAGGAAGGTATGAAATGGTTCGTGGGATTTGGGACACCATGGTCTCGCGATTCAAGATCACTCGGGATGAGTGCGGGTGGAGTATGCTATGTGTTGGATGGAGTTATTATTATTTCTAAGGCAATCGAGGGTAAATGGGAAGAAGATAGATTGATTAGCCATAGTCGAATTGGCATATTGATAGCAGTGATCAGTTCCTTCAGCGCAATCAAGTTATGCTAGTGATTTGTCGCGGTACGTGTGAGGCTTGTCGGCCGCCGTAATTGATGTTATTCATAGGTATCCTACTGCTATGGCTTGTTACGCGTAGGCGGACTCCAGAAGGGATGTAGTAGCTTAGACCACTACTTAGAGATTTGCATATTCTACAGTTATGAGAATTCACCTGTGTGTTGCTATGGTTCTCCTGAAGTGAGATGAGCGAAGAATTTTATATATGATGAAGTGTTAGTTCATTTGTAGTTACGGATCTATGATGAAATATCGTGTTCTATCGTATGTGGGCATGTTGGGTGCAGTAAGTGGTATGGAGTTTGAAGAGGGGATCAAGGTTGCAGTTCGGTATTGCCAAGGATGTCACGAGCTCAGACGAGCAGGAAAGGAGTTTCGATGTTTAAGGAAAGTTGGTATTGTCTTCGGCGTCGCCTGAGATCGGTGTTTTGTGAAAAAGGCTTTGCATCCTGGTTAAGGATTCTTGATCGCTTTTCAGCATTGGTGCGGCCGGTGGTTTGGATGTACAGACCTATTATCTGTTACGGAAGGTTGGGAGCGTGCCCCACGGGGAGGTTGTATAAGTGTGACATGTAGTCACTTGATCGATTGAAGAGTTAAACCAAGTATGAAGATTGCGGTGATGTCATTAATTTGAGAATTGATGCCTGGAGGGCACTCGGTTTATTGGGTTGTGACCTGTGGAGGATTACTCCGGATATGATGGTGGTTCTTGGGTGTTATGAGAAAGAGAGGGGTTATTATGGACCTTTGAAAGGTTATTGGCCTAGTTCAGTGCGATCAGAATCAGCTTGAGGTCTGTGGATGGATTGAAATGTGAAAATGGGCCTTATATCAGGGCGAATGTGTTCATTTCAGCATAGCGCTCCTTATGGAGGAGTATTCAGACATGGGTTGTTATTTCGCCATCGGCTATTTCATGTAATGTTATATTGTGCCATGTGAGTTGTGAACGGCTTGATAATTTTCTTATGTATTAAGGTTCCGCGTAGCGGTGGAGATATGTGAGCAGAATGGCTCTTGAGATTCAGATCGTATATCGCACCACATTTGTGCTTGAGTTTTGTAGCCTATGGCACTATGTGTCTTCCCAGGGATGGTATTATGCACTTAGCGTGCTGGTGACCGATATTCGGCATTTTGTTGTAATGAGCAATTTAGCTCGATGTATATTTCCTTATGTGAAATCTATGTGTGGATTGGGTGGCACGTCGCCATGGGAATGTTATTTGGATCAGGTTGCACATCGCAACAGCGAGACGTTGTGTACAGTTCCCCGTATCTGTTTCTATGCATTTTGTTCCCTCTTTTCCTGAGAGGAACTCATTTTAGTTGTACGCCCGCGTCGCACGTATGATTCGCAAGCGGGGTAATCGGCATTCCTTTTTAGAGTTTGTTTTCCTTTTGTATCGCGTTCGAATTGATAGCCTATTGGCACATTGCGGCATCTTATAAGACTTTTGACCATGTCCAGGGTGGCTTATTGCCTGAGCAGTTCGTACTGGGCGAGACGAGATCATTGGACTTATCCGTGCAAATCTGAATATATGAAGTATGTTATGGAGCAAAGACCATTATTTGGTTCAGAAAGAGGTGATGGTTCTTGACAAGAGTATAGACCCTATGAACCGTTAATTCGGCAGTTGGTTATGAATTTCTACATATCCCTTCCGTCGTGGGGGCATCGCGAGAATTGGAACAGGACTTATATATGTCATGGGATGCATTGTGAGCAACAGATTCGGAAATGTCGACTATTATGATCAGAAAGTGTTATTTTGGTCTTGTGAATGATGGTATGCATGGTGTGAATTCAGCAAGGGTGTGCAGTCATATTCTGGTACAGCGTGTGGTGATTGATACAGTGTTCATATGTTGAAAGCAGGCCTGGCAGAGAATTTCGTATGTTGAAACTAGACCCCAAGGCTTGTTTGCCTAAATAAAAGAGGTTATCTTTAGATTAGATCGAGCTGATGTGCCCAACTGAGTTGTGGTAGCACGGGTAGGTACACGAGGTATTAAGCAGTGATTCCAGACAACCTCAGCACAGTTCCTAGCACGTTCGAGGACGAACATATGTTTAAGTGGGAGAGGATGTAACGACCAGACCGGTCGTTTTGAGCCCTAGCGCGCCAATTAGCAGTTCGAGGCCATGAGCAGCTTCAATTCAGGCATTATGACTTGTACGCGTGGTCGGAATTAAATTTCGGGAAGTTCGGAGTTGACTTGGAGAGGAAATTCTCATTTCGGAAGCTTTAAGTTGAGAGAATTAACTAGGATTGGATTTTAGAGTAAACGACCTCAGAATCGCGATCTGAAGGTTCCAGCAGGTTCGTATGATGATTTCGGACTCGGGCGTATGCCCGGTTCGGGTTTTGGGTGACCCGGGAGCGTTTTGGCGCCTATTGTGGAAGTTAGCAATTTGGAAGAAATTTCATAAGTTTGGGTTGAAGTGCATTTTAGTGTTATCGATATCCGTTTGTGATTCCGAAGTAGCTCCGTATGGTGATTCTGGAGTTGGGAACGCGATCGGAAGTGAATTCGGATGTCCGTGGAGCATTTTGGAGCCATTTGGATAAGGATAGAAATTTGAAGGTTTTTGAGAGGTTTGACCGGAGGTGGACCTTTTGATATCGGGGTCGGAATTCGATTCCGAATGTTGGAGTAGGTCTATAATATCGAATATGACTTGTGCGCAAAATTTGAAGACAATCGGATGTGATTTGATAGGTTTAAACATCGAAAGTAGAAGTTTGAAATTCTAAAGTTCATAAATTTTGGATTGGAGGTCGATTCGTGGTTTAAGCATTGTTTGATATGATTTGAGGCCTCGAGCTAGTCCGTAATGTGTTTTGGGACTGGTTGGTATGATTGGTTCTGGTCCCGGGGGCCTCGGGTGTGTTTCGGGTTATATCGGGCTCTTATTTGATGTTTCAACATCGTTTCTTTGGACATAAAGGGTATCGTATTAAGAAAATGAGCTCCAAATAAAGTTTTTATTGTACCATTAGATCCATATTGTAATTACGGAGCCATAGCAAAAAGAATCGTCGAATTTGGACATCGTATGAGGGAGTTATGCTCATTTCCGTGTCGAAAAATATTGCTGATTTCTGGCGTGAAGATTTGTTCTTCGCGAACGCGGGAGAGGTTCCGCGAACCTGAAGAAAGATTTCTGGGTTGACCGGTCAATGCGAAAAATTTCCCTTCGCGAACGCGAAGGTATCCCGCGAAGGCGGTGAAGAAATATCGCCTGGACAGTGTTTTAAACCGAGAATATTAGTATTTTGGGCATATCTTGAGTTCTAGAGCTCCGTTTGAGGCAGACCTTCCCTATTTTTTCATTATAATAAATATATGAAAAGAGGAAAGGGCTTTTTTATAGTGTTTTTTGGCGTTGTTCTCGTCTCAACAAAGGGGTAAATATCTGACCTTTATTTTGATGTTTCTCCATGATTATTTCTGTTGGTTTCTATTTTTATCCGTGTTTGGATTGTAGAAATTAGGATTTTGAGCCCCAAAGTTGAAAAATGGTAAATCCTTGATTTGAGTGTCGATTCATGGATGAAATTGGATGAATTTCTGGATATAGACCAAATGAGTTATGGGCAATATTTATTTTCAATAATTTTCAGAATCCGGGCACGTGGGCCCGAGGGTGATTTTTATCTACTTTTTGATGGGGGTTGGGAATTGTTATGAGTTGGATTGTAATGAGTAATTGAGCCTATATTAATGGATTTGCAGTATTATTGGCTAGTTTTGGAGCGTTTAGCATCGATTCGAGTCTTCGGAAGGGCGTGGAATGCCGGTTATGGATCTTCGGAGCGAGGTGAGTCTCCTTTCTAACCTTGTAAGAGGGAATTGTCCTCATAGGTGAATTAATTGGATTTGTGCTCCTATTTGTGGGGGCTACGTACGCACGAGGTGACGAGAGTCCGTGCGTAGCTACTATTATGTTTAAGTCCGGGTAGTCTAGGACCCAGAAGCATGCTATACTTGGAATATTTATAATCTTATTGACAGTTGAATTTCTCAAATCCTATCGAATTGGTAAATGAATTTCTAAGAGGATTAAACTTTATTTTCTTAAATCATTAAAAGAGAATTGGCTTCTAATGAAATGAATGTTCCACGTAAAATTCTTAATTTGCTATTTGAGCATGTATTTCTATGTGTGCCTGCACCGCATGTATGGTACGCAAGCTGGGTGATTGTTTATTTAAGTTTGATTGCGTCGCACGTATGATTCGCGAGCGGGGTAATAGATGCATCTATGGTTCGGGCCGCTCGACCCTCGGCAGTGCACAGTTTACATTTACGTTGGATCGGGCCGTACGACCTCGGCATCAGTTGCGCATGTTTGAATTGTTTGTCTTGAGATTTATAGATATTGCCATCTGCTCTCCCTGACTTGAGATAATTGTTAATTAATGGATTATGAATCCGGAGACTTTTAATTAAAAGGAACTCTTACCTGTTTAGCAATTCACTTGAATCTACTGTTGTCCTTAATAAATTCGTGAGTCATCGTTTTAATAATATTATTATTTGACCATTAGTAAGTGTCGAAGTTGCCATCTCGTCTTTACTTCTTCGAGATTAGACGGGATACTCATTAGGTACACGATGTTGTTTTCATACTCATACTACACTTCTGTGCACTTTTATTGTAAGGGCACATGCATCTCTAGTGGCCTAGTGGGCGTATCAGCATGGTTGATACGGAGACTTAGGTGAGCTGCATTTCCCAAGACGACCCTCAGCCAGCAAGTCTCTTTCAGATTACTGTATTTATTTTCTGTCCAACATTGTATTCCAGACGGTTGTTGTATTGTATTGCTTCTTAGAAATTGCTCATGCACTTGTGACACCAGGTCCTGGGATGTCTATGGGTTTATTTAGAAATTTTAAAAAAGTTGTTAACTCTTTCATTATTCATTCAGTGGAATTTACTATGTGTTGTTTAAACGTACAAAAGAAGGGATTTCGAAAATATTTAAAACGAGAAGTTAGTTAAGTATTTTGCTTGGCTTGCCTGACAGCGGTGTCCGGCGCCATCACGACCCTTAGTGGATTTTGGGTCGTGACAACATGGTATCAGAGCACTAGGTTCCTAGGGTCTCACGAGTCATGAGCAAGTCTAGTAGAGTCCCGCGGATCGGTACGGAGGCGTCTGTACTTATCCTCGGGAGGCTGCAGGACTGTTAGGAGTACTTCCTTTCTTGATTCCTTATCGTGCGATTTGATCCCTGGAGGCTTATGCCTTTAATTCCTTCCTATTCAATCTTATGTGACGCGAACCGCTAGTTATGAATCGACTATTGCAGGATAGTAGTGGTACTACTGATGCAGTGCGGGGTGTTTTTCCCTGCATAGTTATCCGAGCTATTATCGCCACCTTGTGGAAGGATATTCTGTCGTTTCAGCTCAGTAGCGGTACTTCTGAGAGCTCTGAGGCTAGGCACAAGTTGCCATGATGCTATAAACTATTGTTCCGCAGTATTGATATGATGATAGGACGTTTGCCTACAAGTCGGGGCAGTGAATCACTTGAAGGGAGGTTTACTCAGTGCATGATCTAGATAATTCAGTATTTTATCCCCGGTGAGGGTAACGCAATCAGACTAACAATGGTCAGATGTGGGATGGTGGAGTAACAAGACTTGGTATTTGTGAGCGTGGTGGAGTTTTCTTCTACGACGAGGTGTCGTTGTCCTAGTTGAACGTACTAAGTTCGCCGGTGTTATGATCTTCTACAATTCGCCTTTGGGGTAAGCTATTGTGAAATAGTATTGAAAATGCGGCTGTCAGATATCGCAGGGTGCGGTAGTTCAGGATTGAATCAGTGCTTCTAATATTGACGGTTCGAGAAAGATGACCTTCGGAAAGGTTTAAGGTTAACAGCAATTGTGGGTTCAAGCGCCACGAAGATAGATTTTATTTAAGGCAACAACTGAGCAGCGGAGGATAAGGAAGGACGTGCGGGGAGTGTCAGGCGGTGGTTAAAAATTTCTAGAAGGCCAGGTATAAGAAGCAAAGGTTGAGTGGTCGATTAGAGGGGTGAGTTCCACCAAAGTGGGAGAGTGGCAGAGTTGCATATGGGCTTTGTGTTAGGATGACTACGCACCTTAAGGAGAGTTTGGAATGACTTGGGAATTTTAGTGATTGATGATTGGGGTCTACGGATCTAATTTGAAGTAGGGGCTGTTATGCGGCAGGAGATTTGATGTAATGGAAAGGAGCTACTTGAAATGAAGAAGGATACAACGTAACTTTGAATTGGAAGGATGTCGCCGCACATTTAATTCCACGAGGGGTGAATGGACTTGTGCAGCTAGAGAGTGAGCTGGGACTCAGGATGTGTTATTGGTGTCGTAGTGATTGTACCACGTGCAACAGCGTTGGAAGATGTCGGCACGTAAATTCCACGGGTGGGTTATCTCCAGTGAGCAGATCGGCGGTCGCATATTTAGCGAAGCTTCTGCGAAGAATTCTATTGGTGATACAACGAAGAGATTGGTCGTGCGAATGTGGTTGATGATTCAGAGTATAAAAAGGGGTTTTATAGAAAGATTCCGAGAATTTTTGCGGTTGATTGCGTAAAGTTATGTCAATAAGAGATAAAGAATCTTGGTTAATTCCAGAGTTGTGTAATAGTGGCTTCAAGCTAAGTGGGACTCAATGATTGGGTTGCATGGTTAACTACTTGCGAGGTTTCTGGTTATTAGCATATTGATGGGTTATTTCAGCTACAGGAAAAGAACATAAGTGGTAAATTGAGCAAAAGGATTGTTAAAGGTGTGCTATGGTTGGCCTTATTGGCCCATGTACTGATTTGGGGAAGGATTCAGGATTTATGCCTTGTATAGATGTGGGTTCCAAGGGAAGTGATTCTGCCGGGTGCTTCGCCGAGAGGGTATTCATGTGCTGGAAGATTTATGGAGTTGATTATGTTCGGGGCCAAGTCAGAGCGGGTGTCTCTCAACAACGGTCCTAGTAAATTCAAAGGTTAAAAATGTGGTGCCTAAGGATTCAAGCCCGCAATGTGTTTAAGAATCGGGCTTGTGAAGCAGCTTATGACAAGGGGCTCAAAATGTTCTATGATGTTTTGACTTGCAGTGTAGCATTGAGAAGAAAAGGAGAAAAAGACTTCGGAGTCGTAGAGGAATTATCAGAATGGATGTGTCAGTCCAGATGCGAATATGCGCATAATGAAGGTATGAAATGGTTCGTGGGATTTGGGACAGCATGGTCTCATGATTCCAGATCACTCAGGATGAGTGCGGGTGGAGTATGCTATGTGTTGGATGGAGTTATTATTATTTCTAAGGCAATCGAGGGTAAATTGGAAGAATATAGATTGATTAGCCATAGTCGAATTAGCATATTGATGGCAGTAATCAGTTCCTTCAGCGCAATCAAGTTATGCAAGTGATTTGTGGGGGTACGTGTGAGGCTTGTCGGCCGCCGTAATTGATGTTATTCAGAGGTATCCTACTGCTATGGCCTGTTACGCGTAGGCGGACTCCAGAAGGGATGTGGTAGCTTAGACCACTACTTAGAGATTTGCATATTCTACGGTTATGAGAATTCACCTGTGCGTTGCTATGGTTCTCCTGAAGTGAGATGAGCGAAGAGTTTTATATATGATGAAGTGTCATTTCATTTGTAGTTACGGATTTATGATGAAATATCGTGTTCTATCGAATGTGGGCATGTTGGGTGCAGTGAGTGGTATGGAGTTTGAAGAGGGGATCAAGGTTGCAGTTCGGTATTGCCGAGGATGTCACGAGCTTAGACGAGCAGGAAAGGAGTTTCGATGTTTAAGGAAAGTTGGTATTGTCTTCGGCGTCGCCTAAGATCGGTGTTTTGTGAAAAAGGCTTTGTATCCTGGTTTAGGATTCTTGATCGCTTTTCAGCATTAGGCGGTCAGTGGTTTGGATGTACAGACCTATTATCTGTTACGGAAGGTTGGGGAGCGTGCCCCACGGGGAGGTTGTATAAGTGTGACATGTAGTCACTTGATCGATTGAAGAGTTAAACCAAGTATGAAGATTGCGGTGATGTCATTAATTTGAGAATTGATGCCTGGAGGGCACTCGGTTTATTGGGTTGTGACCTGTGGAGGATTACTCCGGTTATGATGGTGGTTCTTGGGTGTTATGAGAAAGAGAGGGGTTATTATGGACCTTTGAAAGGTTATTGGCCTAGTTCAATGCGATCAGAATCAGCTTGAGGTCTGTGGATGGATTTAAATGTGAAAATGGGCCTTATATCAGGGCGAATGTGTTCATTTCAGCATAGCGCTCCTTATGGAGGAGTATTCAGACATGGGGTGTTATTTCGTCATCGGCTATTTCATGTAATGCTATATTGTGCCATGTGAGTTGTGAACGGCTCGATAATTTTCTTATGCATTGAGGTTCCGCGTAGCGATGGAGATATGTGAGCAGAATGGCTCTTGAGATTCAGATCGTATATCGCACCACATTTGTGCTTGAGTTTTGTAGCCTATGGAACTATGTGTCTCCCCAGGGGGTGGTATTATGCACTTAGCGTGCTGGTGACCGATATTCGGCATTTTGTTGTAATGAGCAATTTAGCTCGATGTATATTTCCTTATGTGAAATCTATATGTGGATCGGGTGGCACGCCGCCATGGGTATGTTATTTGGATCGGGTTGCACATCGCAACAGCGAGACGTTGTGTACAGTTCCCCGTATCTATTTCTATGCGTTTTGTTCCCTCTTTTCCTGAGAGGAACTCATTTGAGCTATACGCCCGCGTCGCATGTATGATTCGCGGCGGGGTAATCGGCATTCCTTTTTAGAGTTCGTTTTCCTTTTGTATCACATTCGAATTGGTAGCCTATTAGCACATTGCGGCATCTTATGAGACTTTTGACCATGGCCGGGGTGGCTTATTGCCTGAGGAGTTCGTACTGGGTGAGACGAGATCATTGGACTTATCCGTGCAAATCTGAATATAAGAAATATGTTAAGGAGCAAAGACCATTATTTGGTTCAGAAAGAGGTGATGGTTCTTGACAGGAGTATAGACCCTATGAACCGTTAATTCGGCAGTTGGTTATGAATTTCTACATATCCCTTCCGTCATGGGGGCATCGCGAGAATTGGAATAAGACTTATATATGTCATGGGGTGCATTGTGAGCAACAGATTCGGAAATGTCGACTATTATGATCAGAAAGTGTTATTTTGGTCTTGTGAATGATGGGATGCATGGTGTGAATTCACCAAGGGTGTGCAGTCATATTCTGGTACAGCATGTGGTGATTGATACGGTGTTCATATGTTGAAAGCAGGCCAGGCAGAGAATTTCGGATGTTGAAACTTGACTCCAAGGCTTATTTGCCTAAATGAAAGAGGTTATCTTTAGAATTGATCGAGCTGATGTGCCCAACTGAGTTGTGGTAGCACGGGTAGGTGCACGAGGTATTAAGCAGTGATTACAGACAACCCCAGCACTGTTCCTAGCACGTTCGAGGACGAACGTATGTTTAAGTGGGAGAGGATGTAATGACCCGACCGGTCGTTTTGAGCCCTAGCGCGCCGTTTAGAAGTTCGAGGCCATGAGCAGCTCCAATTCAGGCATTATGACTTGTACGCATGGTCGGAATTAAATTTCGGAAAGTTCGGAGTTGACTTGGAGAGGAAATTTTCATTTCGGAAGCTTTAAGTTGAGAGAATTAACTAGGATTGGATATTAGAGTAAACAACCTTGGAATCACGATCTGAAGGTTCCAGCAGGTTCGTATGATGATTTCGGACTTGGGCGTATGCCCGGATCGGGTTTTAGGTGACCCGGGAGCGTTTTGGCGCCTATTGTGGAAGTTAGCAATTTGGAAGAAATTTCATAAGTTTGGGTCAAAGTGCATTTTAGTGTTATCGATATCCGTTTGGAATTCCGAGTCTGGGAGTAGCTCCGTATTGTGATTCTGGAGTTGGGAGCGCGATCGGAAGTGAATTCGGATGTCCGTGGAGCATTTTGGAGCCATTTGGCTAAGGATAGAAATTTGAAGGTTTAAGAGAGGTTTGACCGGAGGTAGACTTTTTGATATCGGGGTCGGAATCCGATTCCGAAAGTTGGAGTAGGTCCGTAATGTCGAATATGACTTGTGCGCAAAATTTTAAGTCAATCGGACGTGATTTGATAGGTTTAAACATCGAAAGTAGAAGTTTGAAATTCTAAAGTTCATATAGTTTGGATTGGAGGTCGACTCATGGTTTAAGCATTGTTTGATATGATTTGAGGCCTCGAGCAAGTCCGTAATGTGTTTTGGGACTGGTTGGTATGATTGGTTCGGGTCCCGGGGGCCTCAGGTGTGTTTCGGGTTGTATCGCGCTCTTATTTGATGTTTCAACATCGTTTCTTTGGACATAAAAGGTACCATATAAAGCAAATGAGCTCCAAATTAAGTTTTTATTGTACCGTTAAATCCGTATTGTAATTACGGAGCCATAGCAAAAAGAATCGTCGAATTTGGACATCGTATGAGGGAGTTATGCTCATTTCCGTGTCGAAAAATATTGCTGGTTTCTGGCGTGAAGATTTATTCTTCGCGAACGCGGGAGAGGTTCCGCGAACCCGAAGAAGGATTTCTGGGTTGACCGGTCAATGCAAAAAACTTCCCTTCGCGAACGTGAAGGTATCCCGCGAAGGCGGTGAAGAAATATTGCCTGGACAGTGTTTTAAACCGAGAATTTTGGTATTTTGGGCATATCTTGAGTTCTAGAGCTCCGTTTGAGGTGATTTTTGTGGCGTTGTTCTCGTCTCAACAAAAGGGTAAATATCTGACCTTTATTTTGATGTTTCTCCATGATCATTTCTGTTGGTTTCTGTTTTTATCCGTGTTTGGATTGTAGAAATTGGGATTTTGAGCCCCAAAGTTGAAAAATGGTAAATCCTTGATTTGAGGGTCGATTCATGGACGAAAATGGATGAATTTCTGGATATAGACCTAATGAGTTATGGGCAATATTTATTTTCAATAATTTTCAAAATCCGGGCACGTGGGTCCGAGGGTGATTTTTATCGACTTTTTGATCAGGGTTAGGAATTGTTATGAATTGGATTGTAATGAGTAATTGAGCCTATATTAATGGATTTGCATAATTATTGGCTAGCTTTGGAGCGTTTAGCATCGATTCGAGTCTTCGGAAGGGCGTGGAATGCCGGTTATGGATCTTCGGAGCGAGGTGAGTCTCCTTTCTAACCTTGTAAGAGGGAATTGCCCCCATAGGTGAATTAATTGGATTTGTGCTCCTATTTGTGGGGGCTACGTACGCACGAGGTGACGAGAGTCCGTGCTTAGCTACTATTATGTTTAAGTCCGGGTAGTCTAGGACCCAGAAGCATGCTATACTTGGAATATTTGTAATCTTATTGACAGTTGAATTTCTTAAATCCTATCGAATTGGTAAATGAATTTCTAAGAGGATTAAACTTTATTTTCTTAAATCATTAAAAGAGAATTGGCTTCTAATGGGATGAATGTTCCCCGTAAAATTCTTAATTTGCTATTTGAGCATGTATTTCTTTGTGTTCCTGCGCCGCATGTATGGTACGCGAGCAGTGTGATTGTTTATTTAAATTTGACCGCGTCACACGTATGATTCGCAAGCGGGGCAATAGATGCATCTATGGTTCGGGCCGCTCGACCCTCGGCTGTGCACATTTTATATTTACGTTGGATCGGGCCGTACGACCTCGGCATGAGTTGCGCATGTTTGAATTGTTTGTCTTGAGATTTATTGATATTGCCATATGCTCTCCCTGGCTTGAGATAATTGTTAATTAATGGATTATGAATCCGGAGACTTTTAATAAAAAGTAACTCTTACCTGTTTAGCAATTCATTTGAATCTACTGATTCCTTAATAAATTCGTGAGTCATCGGTTTAATAATATTATTATTTGACCATTAGTAAGTGTCGAAGTTGCCATCTCGTCTCTACTTCTTCGAGATTAGACAGGATACTTATTGGGTACACGTTTTCGTACTCATACTACACTTCTGTGCATTTTTGTTGCACAGGCACATGCATCTCTAGTGGCCTAGTGGGCGTAGCAGCATGGTGGATACGGAGACTTAGATGAGCTGCATTTCCCGAGACGACCCTCGGCCAGCAAGTCTCTTTCAGATTACTGTATTTATTTTCTGTCCAACATTGTATTCCGGACGGTTGTTGTATTGTATTGCTTCTTAAAAATTGCTCATGCACTTGTGACACCGGTATCTGGGATGTCTATGGGTTTATTCAGAAATTTTAAAAAAAGTTGTTAACTCTTTCATTATTCATTCAGTGGAATTTACTATGTGTTGTTTAAACGTACAAAAGAAGGGATTTCGGAAATATTTAAAACGAGAATTTAGTTAAGTATTTGGTTGGCTTGCCTGACAGCGGTGTCCGGCGCCATCACGACCCTTAGTGAATTTTGGGTCGTGACAGTACTAGTGTTGGAGGATTTGAGTTAACTTGTGAAACACTTGTCTTTATTTTGTGATTGGTGCTGATATATTGGGATCGGGTTGCACGCCGCAACAGGAGGAATAAGGGTGAAATGTGATTGTCTGGTGGGATCGAGTTGCACGCCACAACAAGGAGTAATATGGGTGGACAGGTGGGATTGGGTTGCACGCCGCAACATGAGGAATAAGGATGATATATTGAGGAGCAATAAGGGTGGACTAGTGGGATCGGGTTGCACACCGCAACAAGGAGTAATAAGGGTGAATATTTATATTGTTATTGATTATATGGTGGGATGGGGATGCGCGCCACATCATTTGTTGTTTATGTATTCATATTCTGGTGATGTTCATTATTGTGGTGTTGAAACTCCCTTAAAGATTGGTTACAGCTGAGTATTGGTAGAACGACTGGATTCCATATTTATTTAATGCAGGTTACTGTTATATTTCATTCTGTATTTCCTTTCTGTCTTAGTATAAACTGTTACATGTTATATATTGTTAAGCCCCGCCATAGCCTCGTCACTACTTCGTCGAGGTTAGGCTCGGCACTTACCAGTACATGGGGTCGGTTGTACTGATACAACACTCTGCACTTTCTGTGCAGATTTTGGAGCTGGTAGTGGCTGATCGAGAGGTCGGTTGCTGTTACTGCATTCAGGAGACCCAAGGTAGTCTTGCAGGCGTCCGCAGGCCTTGGCGTGCCCTCCTATCTTTACTTCATTTCTGTTTTACTTTCTTCGAGACAGATGTATTTTCTTTCAAACCATTACTTGTAGTATTCGTAGACTGTTTGTGAGTTGTGACACCAGTTTCTGGGTGGTATCTATTTCGGCTTTTGTTAATAGTATAAGGGTAATTAGTTAAATCATGTATTTCTGCTTTTATTTCCGCTGAATTAGTTTTGTTAAATTTTTATTATAGAAGGATAAAGGAAAAAAGTGAAATATTCTGCAACGTTGGCTTGCCTAGCGAGTGCAATGTTAGCCGCCATCACGGTCCCGAAGGAGGAAATTCGGATCGTAACACCAATTTCCAACATATATGAGCATGGTGGGCAGGGAAGCACTTCAAAAAAAAAAAAAAAAGAATAACCACCACCTTACTCCTATAAAGCGACCCAAGAAAAAGGAAACTCACGCACATTTTTGTGTGTTTATTTACGTAAAATTGAATAAAATACATCAAATCAATGAATTCAAAAAAAAAAAAATATATATATATATATATATATATATATATATATATTAAAATCACGAAGGCCTTTAGCGAAATGTCGTTCGCCTTTTTTACCCTTTAAAAATAGATTTTACAATGGATAAATTAGTAAATTAAATTATTCTCCTAATATTTAGGACTTTAAAAATAATTAATATTTTGGTTATTAAGTCTTTCCTTATTAAACTAAGTATGAAGTCCTAAAATTAAGAATTTTAAAATCGTGAATCACTTTCTTATATGAATTATGTAATATAATTATAATGTTTTCCATGTTAATTTTTTATTTTGAAATCAACTAACGAGTGAATTTAAAGTTTGTAAAAGAACCAGAAAACTCAATGCCATACTAACATGAGTCCGTACCATTTTTTACCCTTTGATACATAAATATAGAGTAGTATGTTTCAGGACCCCAAAACCAACCCGGTTATGATGGCGCCTATCATGGAACTAGGCCAGCCGACACAATTTCAAAACCAATCAAATTTTCATTCTTAGGATAAAAGCAAAGCTATTTAACAATAAACCTTTATAAAGTGTTTAAAACAAAATAACAGTGCAGAAAGAAAGCCCGACATCAGGGTGTCACTGGTCATGAGCATCTAGTGTACAAGTCTAACACAGTCTACTAAAATGACAGAAGAGTCTAAAGCAACTGAACAACTATAAGATAGGAGGGAGAAAAGCAGGGCTGCGATCGCCAGAAAGCTACCTTACTAACTCCGATGGACCTGCCACTGAGTAATCAACGCTCGCTACCGGGCTTAGAATACCTAGATTTGCACACAATGTGCAGGGAGTAATGTGAGTACGCGAACTCAGTAAGTAACAATCATAAAATAAAGGCTGAGTGCAGTGACGGGCAGTAAAATCACATAAAGTTCACAATATAAAGTCTCAGTGAAAAATGACAAAGGCCAAATCAGTATCCCAGTCAAGATATCTCGTAAAATTCCAGTTTCAATGAAAAAACATATAAAAACATTTTTTTGTTCAACAGTTTTCAATAGAGGCTCAATATAAAAGAAGAGGAGTGAAAACAGTAATTTCGTAAACCAGCCCCGCGGGCGAAGTATCACTCATACATAGCCCCTCGGGCGAAGTATCACTCACATATATAGCCTCTCGGGCGAAGTATCGCTCATATATATAGCCTCTCGGGAAAGTATCACTCATATATAGCCCCTCGGGCCAGCCTCTCAGTCACTCGCGGCTCAACTCCCATCAACCAGCACTCACGCTCAATAGGTACCGTATAATCGATGCGGCGTGTAGCCCGATCCAACATATCGTTGTGACGTGCAGCACGATCCATATATATATATATATATATATATATATATATATATATATATATATACTGCGTGCAGCCCGATCCATAATCATACAATCCTCACCATCAGGCCCTCGGCCTCTCTCAGTCATCAACCTCACAAGCCACTCGGGCATTTCAGTAAAATCAGGGAACTCAGCCCAAACAACTTTCATGTATTTAAAAATAGAGTTACGAAACTGAATCGAACAATAAACAGGTAAAAATCACGACTGGGGATATGCTTTCTAATCAAAACAGTGTGAGGATAGTAGTAAAATACCCCTGAGGGTCCAAACAGTACGGCACAAGGCCCCAAACATGGCATTCAGCCCAAGTTAACAGAATCATTTCTAAAACACATAGGTATCATATAGAGTTTTATCAAAATATGCAACTTTACGGTTGCCACGGGACGGACCAAGTCATAATCCCTACTGGTGCACGCCCACAAGCCCATCACCTAGCATGTGCATCACCTCATTTATCAAAACAGTGCGAAATTCCGGGGTTCATACCCTGGGGTCCAGATTTACAATAGTTACTTACCTCAAACCGGACGAAAATCTACTCTACGATGCCCTTGTCGGTTGACTTGGCCTCAAATCATCCCGAATCTATGCAAAATCATAATCATATCATCAATACATCAAGGAACAAAGCCCACGCGAAAATTATTAAATTTAATCAAAATTTCCGAAATTAGCCAAACCCGACCCCCGGGCCCACGTCTCGGAATCCGATAAAAATTACAAACTAGAATCCTTATCCTCTCACGAGTCTATATATACCAAACCCATCAAAATCCAACGTCAAATGGCCCCTTAAATCCTCAAATTAAACTCTCTAATGTCAAGCGCTAAATTACCAAATTTCTAGTCCAACTTCTCAATTAGATGAAGAATAAAATCATAGATTCATGAAATTTAAACCATTATAGGTTATAATCACTTACCCCAATGTTGCTCCTTCAAAGCCCTTGAAAAATCGCCTCTCTCCCGAGTTCCTCAAGCCCAAAATCAAAAAATGAAGAATAAACCTCGAGCTGGTGTTTTCTGTCCAGCAAAACCGCACCCGCGGTCCAATTAACGCTTCTTGCGGTACCGCACCTGTGGAATTTCCCTCGCAGGTGCGGAAATCACTTACTGGACAATATTCGCATCTGCGGCCCTAAATTGCACCTGCGACCTCGCAGATGCGGCTCGTCCTTCGTATTTGCGGTCCAGCCTTAGCCCTCCATTTCCGCATCTGCGGTCCTCCTAGCGCACCTGCGACGTCGCACTTGCGGTCCCCAATCCGCAGGTACGGAAATGACAGAAGCAGCAAAAAAAATCAGCAGCATTAGCTTAAAGCCAAACTTTCCGTCAACCACCCAAATCCATCCCGAGGCCCTCGGGACCTCAACCAAACATGCCAACAAGTCACATATCACCATTCAAACTTATTCCAACCTTCAGAACACTCAAAAAAACATCAAAACACCAAATCACCCTCGGATTCTAGCCTAAGGATTTCCAAACTTTCAAATTCCGCAACGATGCCGAAACCTATCAAACCTTGCCCGAATGACCTGAAATTTCGCACACACATCACAAATGATACAATGGACCTACTCCAATTTCTGGAATTCCATTCCGACCCCGATATCAAGATTTCCACTGCCGATTGGGAAACGTCAAATTTCCAATTTCGCCAATTCAAGCCTAATTCTACCACGGACCTCCAAATCACATTCCGGATGCGCTTCCAAGTCCAAAATCACCTAACGAAGCTAACCAAATCATAAAAATCCAAATCCAAGATCGAATACTAAAAAGTCAAAACTTGGTTAAACCTTTTAAATTTAAAGCTTCAAGCTGAGAATCATTCTTCCATAGCTGTTCCGACTAACCTGAAAACCAAAACTGACGATTTACATAAGTCATAATACATCATATTGGGATAGTCATGCCTGAGAACTGGCAAGCGAAATGCAAATGCTCAAAACGATCGGTCGGGTCGTTACATCCTCCCCCACTTAAACATACATTCGTCTTCGAACGTGCCCAGAGTTGTTCCAAAAACCATCAAATCGCTGTATAACCTTATCATACACATACCCAAGGGTGATCCTATGTAACCATATCCCACATAGGTCGGATAACACCACATGACTGAAATTTCACAATCCAACTAAGCCCGTAATCTTAGGATCAATTTTCCACTTCCGAACTTATCTATAACATCACGATCTCACATCTATATTGTACATAAGTCTAAACCAGCTATATCAAACCATATCCGTAACCCAAGATGTAATCACATGATATACCACATAACTCAACCACTCGTAGCAATAACTTCTAGTCACAGCAGCTGCTCAAACAACCCAATAACGGTAATAAACCTCTTATCAAACAAAGCCTCATTCCAACACTTTCGTATACTGCCAAATGATGAAAGAAACACGCAGAAAGTCATAACTATTCCTCGGATCAACCGGTTATGGAGCCCCCTCTCCTTCGGCAAGGACCATAGAATTTTCTAAGCTGAACCTCGATGTTGTCCTTCCAACATGTTGAAATCGAATCCGATATAATTCATTCTAGATCCCTATGACCTTATCTCATCCAACACGACTACTCTAGCGACATGACACCTCGATACAATCTGAAACCACAACCTGTACGACCCGCGCACCAATAAGCAAAGTCCAAATGTACTCAAATCATGGAAAACGACTCAAATGAGAGAGCTGTACCACAAGTTCACCAGTACCATCACAACATAATGTTGAGAACCCATCACACATCGTACAACCAGAACACACGAGTCTAACCTGAAGGATCATACCTCAACACAAATTCGCTGCAACGCGCGACCCTATCCAAACACTGGTCCACATGAGACACCTCAAGTCACCATGCTCAAAACCATCAACCACGCGCAATTTGATGTCTAGAACCAAAAGTAATTCACCATAACCACGGAGAAGCAAATGATGCAATGCCATACCAGCCCAACAGAACATATCCAATGCGCAATCAATCATGCAACACCCAAATATCCGTCTCACTCAAATCTCGCAATAAAGCCCAAATAGAACCGCACCATATGTGCATAGAACCAACAATCACAACTCCTCACAACATAGAAGGGTAACTCATAGATGACTCCAGAACGCGAATAAGCTCAATGACAATCGAATGGCACATCCCTTAACAATAGCAACTCGGAGTCAACAATTCCGACCCGATGCAGAATAGACATCCGTACTGGGCCTTCCAATGAACCCTAAATCAGCTCTGGACAACCACATCTCCGAAAGTTCACAATGACTGAATCATGACACATACCATCACCTGAATAGCTTTGCCCACATCTTGACAGTCCACAACCATGAAACAACCTGTTTATGAGAACTCCTAGCCTCAAAATCCATAAAGCACAAATAACCATATCTGATCCCAACTCCACCGCTTGAATATATAACACACCTCTAATACCCAATCATTCCACGAGGGATACTCCTATAATTCTTCTGTGCCACCAAGCGAACTTGAATATCAGCAGTCGATCCAACAAAAGAGTGCCGCAATTCCGATGAAGTACCCTTAACTCAAACACATTGCCTTCTCTGGAATGTATACCCTCATCAAGCCGCACAAATTAGTGATATCATTTACCTAGTCATCTGAAACTGCCCATGTTGCCTAAGAATTTATGGCCTTCCTTCCAGAACTGAACTGTGACCTCACACATGCAAATCTCAACCCTACACAACACACCGCATATACCATGCCATCCTATGATAAATATGAGAACTTCATAATCCTTCCCGAGCCACAAGCAACTACGTGCTCAACTAGCCAAGAACTTCCCATTTGATCCCATCTAGAAGAAAACCACTGTACATCACATGCTCCTCATGCCAATAGAAAATATACATCCCTAACCGTAGTAGAAACCATCAGAACTCTCTGAATCCCATTTGCACAAAACCAAACCGTCAGGACTGAATCCTTCTAACTCAACCAAGCTACGCAAGTCACCAAAAACCTAAGAGCATTGCCACGAAATACCTGTAGAACTCATTACCTCACAAGCACCCAGAGAACTAATCATATACCTTACCATACCGATCTGACCTACTATCAAGCCGTCCTATTTATCCAAGTTCCTTCTGAATTACCTTCGAATTGATACTTCTCCTTGCCATAATACTGCAATTCTCAACCCGGACTAACAACACGAGGCCCAAGCATAAAACCACATCATCTAAGGCTCATAAGCCGATGAATACTCTCTCAAACATCCCCAAAAGCACCACATTCAAAATACTTACCCTGAAGAGACTTCTTGCGACTTTAAAGCCATTACCTTCACCTTCCTGATACTGATATGTATAATCCATAATGATATAAAAATGCCACAAGTCCTGACACCCTCCAGTGTACACTTCAGTTTCTAGCCAAATACACATCCTGAAGATCCCCCAATTGTCACATATACATTTTGAATCGATCAGAACCATTCTCGGGAGTCATCCACTCTGCTCAAACCTCGATTAAACTTATCAAACTGACCGAATGACCTGTGCTCCATTAGCAATCAAACACCCCAGAAAGTTGCCCCGTCTTAATACAATAAAATAAATTCATGCTCTATGCACATTACATCCTTCACTAATAACATCTCAAGTCATTCCATGATTTTTATACACCCATAAAGCATAACACAACCCATATCCAAAATTTCCTTTACTCGAGTCATTCTCGAACTACTCCTCTACAAGTTATAACGGATTCACCAGTATACCTCAAACTGAAACCAATACCTCACATAATTGTGCAACCAAATTATCGTTAGCAGACTCTCCCACTTGGCTTAAAGCCATACATCAAGACAAACAATAACTCATAATGCTCATGAGCTATCACCGCCACAATACCACAGTCAACTAATTCCTTCATAAGCTCATATAACACAAACCATCTAACATCTCAAATCGTCTGCAAATCTGCGTTCACCATTGAAATGGCCGTGCCAACTTCCACAAGCGATCTAAATTCAAATTGCAACATATATCATTTACTGGTAAAAGAGGACTTGCTACAAAACCACCTAAGGATCACACAACCTTAGGACACCCCGCAGAAATCAACCCCGCCTGCTTAGCCTTAAACTGATATCTCTCTATATCCTTCCTAAAATCATAGCTATTACGCAATCACTTTACCCTCCTGCATTTAAATACAACCAACGCCTACCCTCGAGGTATCATAATACGCGGTATAAGAACCGGAAGCTGATGGCAGAACTAACACTAGAGCTGTGGTCAAAGCAATCTTGAGCTTTTGAAAGCTCTTTCCACACTCGTCTGACCACCTAGATACCCTCACTGGACACCACGTGCCCCAAAATGTTACTGAACTGAGCCAAAATTCACACTTGGAAAACTTTGAATAAAGCTTCTCCTCCCTCAGTCTCTGCAATACAACTCTCAAATGTTGAGCATGCTCCTCCTGGCTACGAGAGTACACCAGGATGTCATCAATGAACACAATAATGAAGGAATCCAAATATGGCTGGAATACACTGTTAATCAAATACATGAACTCTGCTGGGGTATTGGTCAACCCAAAAGACATCACTAGGAACTTATAACACAACAGGAAGGTCCATGTCACTCCTCAAATAAACTACATAAAAGGTCCTTCAATACACTCACAACTCGAGGCCATATGCCAACTTAAGACAGAAGTCAAACACTCAATAGTTCGTGCTACATTTCCAGCCAATTCTTTTCGTCACAGTCAAACAATCTAAAGACATCTCACCATCAAATCACACTCACCACATAGTCATCCATTCACAAAATCCCACCAATAAGGACACAAATGGACATATAAGTCCCAAATGCTTATGCTCACACAATCAAAATCTCAGCACTCAGGCCATAGACCAAATCCGGCCTCAAGTCCTCCAGACTGGCCCATTATCAACATGCTAAAACCACATCTCGCACCTCACCTAGATAAATCACAAGCTGTCGATGCACAGCTGATACCGAACGGTCATTCGCGCATACGAACGCGTGGAAGGAATTTAAAAGAGTTACATTTCAAGCTGAATCAATGACGCACGATAAGAATTCAAGAATGTGGGATTTCCTAAAGGTTCTACAGCCTCCCGAAGATAAGTACAGACGTCATCGTACTGATCCGCGAGACTCTATTAAACCTGCTCATGACTCGTGAGACCTATGTAACCTAGGCTCTGAACAACTATAAGATAGGAGGCGCCTATCATGGAACTAGGCCAGCCGACAAAATTCCAAAATCAATCAATATTTTCATTCTTAGGATAAAATCAAAGCTAATTAATAATAAACCTTAATAAAGTGTTTAAAATAAAACAACAGTGCGGAAAGAAAGCCCGACATCGGGGTGTCACTGGTCATGAGCATCTAGAATAAAATTCTAACACAGTCTACTAAAATGACAAAAGAGTCTAAAGCAACTGAACAACTATAAGATAGGCGGGAGAAAAGCAGGGTTGCGATCGCCAGGCAGCTACCTTACTAACTCCGATGGACCTGCTGTTGATACCCAATTTTCCCTACATATTTTTATGCTCAAAATATTCTCAAAATAGCATGTACATGCATATATAAGCATGCCCAAAAGTTTTGGTATTTTTCCTTTATTTTTTAAAGATTTTTTAAATCAATTTATTATCTATTTTAATACTACTAAATTCAATAATTATTCCCAAACTGGCATTTTTGGTGAATAATTTATTTCATTCTCATATTTACACTAATATATAATTAAGGTAATTTTTGCATATTTTTATACATTTGTTTGGTATTTTTTAAGCTAAATTGCATATAATTGCAATTATAGCCTACTTTACAATTAACAGCATTTTGTAATTATAAAATCACTTTTGGTATTTTTACATTAATATTTATATGTTATTAATTAGTCCAATACCTTTAATTTATTTTTAAATCATTTTTTACTATTTTATGAAATGATAAAAGGGGAAAATTGGCTATTTAGCAAACAGCCCTTTATTATTTCAATTCTAGCCAAATTGGCCACACCCACTATCAGATTCAAATGGCCCAATATCCTAATTAAATTAACCCAGCCCAATCCCTAATCTAACCCGGTCCAACCCCGTTTTAATCTGAGCCGTTGATCAAATGAGATCAACGGTCCAGATCTAATTCCCTTAATTAAATTCAATAACCCCCCCTCCCCCCAGACCCCTCATTTCTTCGAGACTGTCTCTCTCTCTATCTCGTCTCTTCTTCTCCCTTCTCTCTAGAACCTTCTGGTTCTTTCTTCTCCAATGATCTCCACCATCTCTCCGGCCACCTCCAATCTCACCCCTTTCGACCATCAACCGCCATGAAACCCTAACTCATCTATTCCCTCTATTTTTGAGACCCCAGAAGCCTCCACCATGCGAATCAGTCCCTAAAAGTTCTGCCCGGTTTGTTTCCGGCCATCTCCGGCCACCTCCTTTCAGCCCCAAGGCTTCGATGGGCCTCTCATCATCCTGTTCAACATCTCTAGGACCTTCGAGGTTTATGGGCCATGTCGATTGAGACCTAGGGTTCCTGGTTCTGCTACCTGTGAGTTCTCCAGTGTGATTTCAGGCAAAATCACACCCTATATGTCACGATCTGTGAAGTCTCAACAGGTTCTCTCAACTCCTATTAGGGTTTCCCTTGTGAAACCCTAACTCTCTCCTGAATCTCTCAAAACGATGTTATTTTCATGCTATTTTCATATTTTCCTCTATGTTCTGCTTATTCTCGAGCTTCTTCTGAAAGATTCTCTACTTTGAACCATTTTTACTTTCTTTGAAAATTTATTTCTTTTACTCATGTTTCGATCAATTTTCTTTATGATTAAAACCTTTTCCTTGTTTATTCTGACCGATTTCTGTGCTCTTGCTGTTCTTTAGTTTGACTCTGCTAAAAACCCTAATTTCTAAAAAATGTTTCTTCGTTTGATTATGTGTGTTAGCATGCTTCTTTGCTTCGATTATATGTGTTAGCCTAATTTCCTTTGCCTTGTCTCTATGTGTTAGCATGTTTCTTCGTTTGATTATGTGTGATAGCCTGATTTTCCTTACTTTGGGTCTGTCTGCTAGCCTATTTACTTGATTCTTGTTAATGTCTCATGGTCACCATGCTTCGAATATGCCTTGTTGAATCCTAACCTATTTCCACTATCTCTGGATGGTTGTGTTTGTTCATCTCTTCTCTCCCTTATGTCTATATGGCTGATTTTGTTTGTTACTCTTATTCATTCACCTCTATTTATACGTTGAGAATGCAGAATCATGACTTCGCATGATTGATTCTGATTTTCTTTGATTGATTGGTAATTCAAAAACTTTCCTTCAAAACCCTAGCATTCTATTCGCCTGTTTTAAATTAACTGTTCTTTGTTACCTTATTTGCTATGGTACTCTATTCTACCTAGCCTTTCCTTAATTGTAATTTTTCTGAATTTGGTCTTAATTGGTTACTATATGCATACTGAACCTTGACTCATTCCTTATTTAACCCTGCACTGATTTTTTCTACTTGCCTTATATGGTGCTGAATCTTTTCGTTTGATTTTGATTCCCTTAATTAATGGGAGTACTTCCTTGATTCTTCAATCAATTGATTCCGAGTTCTTAAATTGAAATATTTCTGTGATTTTTTTACCTTATTTTTACCACCTACTTTCAACTATAAATACCCTAAGTCTTTTACATAGCACACACGACAAGTCTTCCTGGCTTACACACACTGAATACTTTAAAATCTGCATTCTCTCTTGCTCTTTGTTCTATTGCTATTCTCTGCTCCTGCTTATTATTAGCCGGCTGAAAGCCAAGGCTAATATAGTGTTACTACCTTGTCTTTGCATCCTGCTTTTGCTCTTTTACTGGTATGTCCTAATTAATTTTCAAGTCTCACACCAATGTGTTTATTTTTGTTTCGGTTCATTATCTTTGTGATTTTCTTCTACTTATGCTTCTCCTGCTCAATGTGTAATTGATTCTTTGCTCTAATACTTCACCATGTCTTCTGATTTACATGCTAAGTCTGACTTTGTCTATTCCTTGCTATGCCAATGTGCTATTGTTATACATTAGCATGCCTAAATTTTACTACTTCCAGGTTCCCCTGAATCCCTTGATTCTGTGTAGTCATGTTCGTTAAACCTGTATCGCCTTCAGCATTGTGTGATCGATCTGTTCCCCTTTCCCCATGACCCTTGTATGCAATCATGTACTGTTGAACTATGGTTCTGCTGTTTTCTTTTAAAACAAACCCCCTTATTTTCGAAAACTCTTCTTCCTACACTTCACGCTACTCTTAGAAAATAGGTTCTGCCCCCTTCGTGTGAGCATTGCTTTGAGTACCTCTGAGTACTCACTGAACTTTGACACACAAGGCTGGTATTCCACACTACACATGTCCTGCATTTTCTTTTAAATGTCTAGGTGCTGGTATTGGCCATGGACCCAATGGGGCCCTAGGGAGCTTTGCCGCACCTAGACCATGGCAAAGGCTGTGAACTCGAAGGGGTTGAGGTTGGAAGACTGGGCCTGATTGAAGGCTCCCTATAGAATAACTTCTTATTTTTGTTCTTATTTACTGTAATTCAGATGATACTGGTTTGTAATAATTTGTAAACAAACGATTGGGGTTGAATAGTGAATATGGGGGAGGGTTATGTATGCTTAGTATAAATAATGGGTAGAAAACATGCATATAGGATTTTATTTACTTAACTGCGCAATAGATGACCTGTATAGGCCATGCATCTCATTCATTAGAGATCCTGCTTTAGGTTCTTTACTTTCAGCCTGTCATTACGCTCATCTTGTAACCATGATCAGTTAATAACTAGCAGATAATTAACAACAAGCTAAATAATTTGTCATTACTGCATTGGCATGTTAGAAACCATGATTTAAGTACTTCTATGTGCATTAGATATCCTGCCCTTAGGACTTCTCACTCGTTCTAGTTGCAGTAGTTAAGTCACGTTTGTCTAATAACTTTGTTAAAATATGGCTAAGTGGTTTGAAACATTTTCTGCAAATACTTTATCACGCGTTCCTTTATAAATCAGAATCGAAATATGTATGTTCATTCTCTAATAATCATACAATGTACAACGACGCCTAGGCAAACTTTGGGCGCGATAATAACTGATTAATTGTGTTGCTATTAGCCCAAAACCAACCAACTTCTTTTAATTTCAACTTTGCCTTTCCTATTCTTGTTTTGATTTTCTGGACCTCACTCAGCTTTCTTTCTTAAAACAAAACTCTGCTGAAAACGATTTTGAAATGATGCACCCATTTATTCTTACTGAGTTTCTAATTTTTATGTCCTCAAATCACTGGGTTACCAACCTCTGCCCAGAATCGTGCTATTTTATTTGTCCTGCACCTCATTAAACTACTGTTACTACTTCTTTTTTTTCAACCATGTGTTAAATGCTGTAAAAGTTCCTATCTTTGAGACCTTAATTGTGTTTAAGTCATGCTATTTATGTGTTTTTTTGAGGAGGTATACATGAGCCTTTATATGTTTACATTGCTCCCCCCAACGTGCAGTATGTGTTTTTGTATGTCGCCTTAGATTTTTATCCTTTGAAACCAATCAGCCTAATATCCCACCCTTTAGGACTAGTAGTCCTAAGTGCCTCCGGGACTGATAGGAATGGGATGGGTAATAGCATGCAATAGTAACCGAGACCAATCCACACTTTAATACCTTAACGGGGTGGGAAGGGTAGATATGGATATGATGACCGGTGCGATTATACCTCATGTAGCCCTTCTTTAGAGGAGTGATTACTGGGATTGCATTGACGTGATCCATATTAATCATAAACCTAGGACCCCCTCCCTTTACTTGCTTTCGTTTATTATTTTTAGATCTTTTTTCATAAAATTCCTGCCCTCTTTACCTTTACTCAAGTTTCGACTTACTTGCAATATTGTATGTGAACCCTTTCTATTTGAGCCCTTAATCGCCTACTTGATTATGTGAAGTCACAATATAACATGGCCGGGAACCACACTAGTGGATCTTGAGGGGTGCCTAACACCTTCTTCTCGAGATAATTTCTAGTCCTTACCCGAACTCTGGTTTTCCAACTCAAAAACCCTTAGTGTCCTAATGAACTTAATCATTAGGTGGCGACTCTTCAATTCCAAAAACCCAAATCCCAAAAGGGAATAGAGTTGTCCTCCCAAATGTCGTAAACCCGATTTCGCGAGAAAAAGGGGGCGTCGACAACATGGCGACTCTGCTGGGCATTCTTTAGGCTTTTACCATTTCATGTTATTTGTGACTTTATTGCTTCTTTATTGCTTTTATTTAATGTCTTTATTTCTCTTCTACTTTGAAACTGACTTGGCTTTTTGTTTCTTTTTCCTTAATGCTTTCTTTTACCGCTTTCCTTCAATACTGTTGTAATCACCGCAATTATTCTAATCATTATTTTTATGAACGTGCAAATGCGTGACAACTTGTTTCATTCTTGTAATTGCATCTTCAACATCATATTCCACTCGTGCCAAACAAATACCATAGCAACACTAATAATGAGTGGTTGCGCCCTTCCAATATATCACCCCCTAAATTTGGTAAAGGCGTATTTGCGGTAAAACCAATCGATCAGCGGTGCAGTCGACGGTTCCGTGCCTTTCCCTCTTGAGCCGTCCGCTCAAGGGTACCGGTCTAATACCCGATAGAAACCTTATTCTGTTTAAACTGTGCATGCATCATGGTCAAACGTAGCCGAGTCAGTTATGTTGTCTGCATAATGACTCTTTAAGATAGCCTTGTCCAAAGTCCACTAGGTTTCCTTGAAACGCAAACGGACACCACCATGTTCTGTGCATTTATTTGGAGAACAAAATGCTTTCATTCTATTTGTTGATATTAAATAGTCGAGTCTGGTGGGGGTATGATCTTAACCCTTTTGTTTTGCAGAAAATATAGAACAAGGTCCCCGGCTTCGGTATGGTCGGTATACCCTCACTCTTGCTGACCTGGTGGAGGAATCTCCCATCAAGTGACCAAATCAATTAATGGAAAGAGAGGGTCACCAAGGCTAGTGAGAAGCTGGAATATCTAGAATACAGTCTGCTGGAGTTGGAAGGAAAAGTGAGGAAAAGAGTCACTGATTGCCAGAACGCTGAGGGAAACGAAGGAAAACGCCTGGCAGAGGCATTTTTACTGGTGAACCTACGCGACCTGGAGGATTTGATCAACGAGAGCATTCAACCTGGGGGACGTCCTTCTAGGACCAAGTAGTTAGGAGTCTTTTCTTTTGCTTTTAAAATGTAATAAGGCCAATGGCCATTAGTGACATTTTATTTCCTACAATTTTTAGTGTCGTTTTGGGATTCGTCTTATTTTTATCAATAAAATGAGGCATTTAGCATTATAAGTTCTCCAAATCAACTTGTCGCTAGGCCTACCTCGGGCACAACGAGGCACCCAAATTAGGGCACGATTTATACACTATGTGTTTAAATATCGCAACATTTTTTTCTCATAATCCTTACTAACTTGTTACCTTTTTGTTTTTACTTTTTTTTTATTCCCCTCCCCAAAAGGTTAGTTCGTGCACTCTAGCATCATCATCCTACTCCACAAGATCTAAGGGCCCTCCACCTCCTCCTCCTCCTCCGAGTCTTATCAGAAACAAGAACAAAGCAAAAATGGAAGAATTGAGCAACATCAAAAAAGAGAACTCGGGTGAACGGGTAGAGGTTACTCAGGGTATTCAGGTTTCCGAGGAAAGTGCCACTCAGCTCGAACAAAAGTTATTGAAATTCAGGAAGAACTGGACCAAGTTCGGAACTTGGCAAACTTGTCATTTTCCCTCACTACCCCAAGACGTCAACTTCCCCAATGCTCAAAATCCTATACCTCCACAGAATATCCCGAAACCACAGAAACAACCCGCTCTCCATCAAAATTGCAACACATGCCACATTTCGAACAACAGCCCACTACTCATTCCCGAACCACTAAACTCCACAAATGATCATCCCCACCACACCCCCATCTACGTGGACCATGCCACAATATACTCAACCTATTTCAAGCACACCGGAGTCTGATGGCAAAGACTCTCTCATCAAGAACCTGGCCGCAGAACTCAAGAAACTGACTAGCTGAATCCAGGGTGTTGAAGGAAACAAAGGCATTAAGGGGCTGAATTATGAGGACCTTTGCATTCAGCCAGATGTTGAACTTCCCGAGGGGTACAAACCTCCCAAGTTCGAGATGTTTGATGGCTCAGGGGATCCCAGAGTCCATTTGAGGACATACTGTGATTAGTTGGTCGGTGTCGGAAGAGATGAAAAGATTCGCATGAAGCTCTTCATAAGAAGTTTGAAAGGTGATGCTCTATCTTGGTACATTAGCCAAGACCCCAAGAAGTGGACAAGCTGGGTAGGAATGGCATCCGATTTCATGGACAGGTTCAAATTCAACACGGAGAATGCGCCATATGTATTCTACATCCAGAATTTGAAGAAGAAACATACAGAGGCATTCTGCGAGTATGCTACTCGTTGGAGATCAGAGGCTGCTAAGGTCAGGCCGGCCTTAGAAGAAGAACAGATGAACAGGTTTTTCGTCCGAGCTCAGGACCCACAGTATTATGAGAGGTTGATGTTGATCGAAGGCCAAAAATTCTCCGACATCATCAAGCTAGGGGAAAGGATCGAGGAAGGCATTAAAAGTGGTATGGTCACTAATTTTGAGGCATTGCAGGCTACCAACAAGGCTCTATAGTCTGGTGGCACGTCCACGAAAAAGGATGTGAGTGCCGTGATGGTTGCACAGAGAACAAAATCCCCAATAAATATCAAGCCTACCCAGTATCTCCTCTCACATATCAACCTACCCCTAATTACCAAACACCCCCGCCTTCCTACCAAGCTCCACCACCTACTTACCAATCATCTCCACCTCCCACATATCAACCTACCTCACCAAGATATTCCCAACCCGCACCCGTCTACCAAGCCTATAATGCTCAGCCCTCTCACTATCAATACCTCCCACCCGCCAAAACTTTCCTAGACCGCGACCTAACTTCGACCGTAGACCCTCCAAGCAATATACCGCCATCGCCGAACCAATCGACCACCTGTATGAAAGGCTCAAAGCTGCTGGTTACGTCACCCCAATCCCTGCCATAACTCCAGAAAATCCTTCCCAATGGGTCAACCCGAACAAAACTTGTGCATACCATTCCAGCATGAAGGGGCATACCATTGTTGAATGCCGATCTCTGAAGGATAAAATCCAAGCCTTAATTGACAACAAGATCATCGTGGCAAAAGAGCCCGCTCCCAATGTTCGCATCAATCCCCTGCCTGATCATAAGTGTGGAGGTGTGCACATGATCGAGGTAGAAGATGATTGGGACCCCAAAGGGTCGATTGGATTAATTGCCGAAGGTGATGAGCCCAAGAAATCAACAATCACACTGAATCCAATTGTGGTCTAGATCCAGCCCTCTGGGGATGCTAAAGTAAATGTGTCTATACCACTCGAGCTTGAAACACCACCGTCTACAAAGACAACGGAGCCAATTGAGGTGGAGTTTGGGTCTCCAAAGGCACCTGTACCATTTGAAGTTGTTGTGTTACCTCCCAAAATGAGGGTACCCATTCCTGTAGCAATGTTAGCCATAACACCGTTCCATACACAGGCCGTCCCTTGGGATTACACCGCCGAGGAGAGAAGGAAGGGGAAAATTAGGTCTGGAGAAGCAATTGCAGCACAGGGTATGACCAAAACAGGCAGGATTTATACTTCGGAGCATTTAGCTGAATCAAGTAAGAAGGCCTCTGGACGGCCTATTGAAACTGGGCCCGATGATCTCTGGCGGAAGATACAAGCAAAAGAATACTCAATCGTTGATCAACTGAATAAAACACCGGCACAGATCTCCATCCTAGCTCTGCTGCAAAGCTCCGATGCACATAAGAATGCTTTGATGAAAATACTGAGTGAGGCATATGTACCCAGCAACATAACTGGAGGAGAAATGGCGAACATGGTAGAGCAGATATTGGAGAGTCATAAAATTACTTTCCACGAGGATGAGTTGCCCCCGGAAGGGTTAAGCCACAACAAAGCGTTGCACATCATTGTGCAATGTGAAGACTATTTCATCACCAGGACTTTGATTGACGGAGGGTCCAGCCTAAATATTTGCCCATTGGTGACTCTCAAAACATTGGGGAAGAGCCTGCATGAGATCAAGGATGGGTCCATCAACGTCAAAGCTTTTGATGGTTCCCAAAAGTCCACTATTGGGGAAATCAATTTGTGTCTGCAAATGGGACCGACTTGGTTTGACGTTGATTTTCAAGTGATAGACATCCCAGCATCTTACAACTTACTACTGGGACGACCTTGGATCCACGCCGCTGGAGCCATAGCATCGACCCTGCATCAGGCAGTGAAGTTTGAATGGAATCACCAAGAAGTAATTATTCATGGCGATGGTAGCAATCCCATATACAGTCGCCAAACCATTCCAGCGATCGAAGGAAGGAGAAAGATAGGTGGGGAAACCTACCATCATATTGAGCGAGTCAACGCCGTGGACAAAGATAAATGGTGGGATAACAGGATTGAAAGCATACTGAATTGGAGTGGGTATGAACCTGGCAAGGGACTCGGCAGGAACCTCCAGGGAATCACCGAACCTATCGAGCTGAAGAAGCATGGTACCACTTTTGGTTTGGGATACGAGTACACCTGGGAAGAATTCAAGGATTGGTCGCTACCCTGGCGCGGCCCTTACTATCCATTGGAGCAGCCGATACCCCATCTACCCCGTCTGGAACAGACTTTTCAACCAGCGGAAGTCATCTATGGGTCAGAAGAAGAGGAAGCATTAGCAGCAATGAGGAATTTGTTCTTAGAAGACGACAATATGGACTGTCACGTCATTTTCAGGGAAGGAGGGGAGGAAGGCCCTTCCATAGTAAAAGATATTCAAAAAAATTATGGAATTTATCAAAGTATTTCAGTTTCTTATAAATCTTGCTCTTATTATTTTCTCTATCATTTACTTTATTTACACAGCATTACTATTACTTATCTTGATGAACCGACGAACGTGACATGCGACGAGATAACGTAACAAACGGATATAGACTCAGAAGAGGATGATATACCAGAAGAGGTTGTTAAAGAGGTTGAGAACTTTGAGAATAGGCCTAAGTCTAACTTGGACGAAACTGAGGTTGTCAACTTGGGGGATACAGGGAATGTCAAGGAAACGCGCATCAGTGTTCACCTGTCACCATCAGAAAAGGAAGAGTACACGGAATTCTTAAAAGAATATGAGGACATATTTGCCTGGTCGTATGATGATATGACCGGTCTTAGTACATCTATTGTAGCTCAGAAACTGCCAACAAATCCGACATGTCCGTCGGTAAAGCAGAAGCTCAGGAAGTTCAAGCCAGACATGAGTTTGAAAATCAAGGAGGAAGTTACCAAACAAGTCAAAGCCAAGGTCCTCAGAGTAGTGGAGTATCCAACGTGGTTAGCCAACATTGTGCCAGTGCCGAAGAAGGACGGGAAGGTCAGAGTCTGTGTCGACTACCGGGATCTCAACCGGGCAAGTCCGAAAGACGACTTCCCCTTGCCAAACATACACATTCTGATTGACAACTGTGCCAAGCACGAGCTGCAGTCCTTCGTTGATTGTTTTGCCGGGTATCATCAGATATGGATGGACGACGAAGACGCGGAGAAAATAGCTTTCATTACGCCGTGAGGGATGTATCGTTACAAGATGATGCCGTTTGGATTAAAGAATGCTGGGGCCACCTACATGAGGGCCATGACTACTATTTTCCATGACATGATACACAAAGAGATCGAGGTGTATGTAGACAATGTCATCATCAAATCCAAGAAAGCCACTGACCACATGGAAGATCTGAGGAAGTTCTTCAACAGATTCAGAAGGTACAACTTGAAACTAAATCCCGCCAAATGTGCATTCGGGGTTCCTGCCGGGAAACTGCTTGGGTTCATCGTAAGTCGACGAGGGATAGAACTAGATCCGTCAAAGGTCAAGGCCATTCAAGAATTGCCACCGCCAAAGAACAAGAAAGAGGTTATGAGTTTCCTGGGGAGACTCAACTACATTAGCCGGTTCATAGCTTAGTCCACTGTCATTTGTGAACCAATCTTTAAGATGTTGAAGAAGGACGCCGCCACTAAATGGACTAATGATTGTCAGAAGGCCTTCGACAGAATCAAGGAATACCTGTCAACACCGCCAGTTCTGGTTCCGCCCGAACCGGGTAGACCGCTATTGCTCTACCTTGCAGTACTGGATGGGGCATTCGGTTGTGTTTTGGGACAACATGATGAAACAGGGAGAAAGGAGCAAGCCATCTACTATCTCAGCAAGAAGTTCACCCCGGACGAGGCCCGGTACTCCCTGCTAGAACGCACCTGTTGTGCTCTGACTTGGGTAGCTCAGAAGTTGAGGCATTATTTCTGTGCCTATCCCACTTATCTCATATCAAGGATGGATCCGCTGAAATACATCTTTCAGAAGCCCATGCCCATGGGTAAGCTAGCCAAATGGCAAATCCTGCTAAGTGAATTTGATATTGTCTACGTAACTCAGAAGGCAATCAAAGGACAGGCATTGGCAGATCATCTTGCCGAAAACCCCGTGGATAGAGAATACGAGCCTCTAAAGACGTATTTTCCTGAAGAAGAGGTCTCTTTCATAGGAGAAGATATCGCAGAATCCTATGATGGCTGAAGAGTGTTTTTCGACGGAGCAGCAAACTTCAAAGGAGTCAGCACAGGGGCAGTTCTAGTATCAGAAATAGGTCAGCATTATCCAGTGTTCGCTAAGCTCAGGTTCCCGTGCACCAACAACATGGCCGAGTACGAAGCCTGCATCTTAGGGCTCAAGCTGGCCATTGATATGAACGTTCAGGAGTTACTAGTGATTGGTGATTTAGAATTGCTCATACATCAGGTCCGAGAAGAATGGGCAACCAAGAACTCCAAGAAACTCCCATATTTGCATCACGTACAGGAGTTGATGAAGAGGTTTACAAAGACAGAATTCCAGCATGTTCCCAGAGTCTAGAACGAGTTCGCCGACGCATTGGCCACCTTATCCTCTATGATTCAGCATCCAGATAAGAACTTCATTGATCATATCCCGGTGAAAATTCATGATCAGCCAACTTATTGTGCTTATGTCGAGGAAGAAGCAGACGGAAAATCTTGGTTCCATGATATCAAAAGGTATTTGACAGCAGGGGAATATCCAGAACTTGCAAACGCTACTCAGAAGCACACATTGCGAAGGTTATCCAATCACTTCTTTCACAGCGGAGAAATCCTGTATAGGAGGACTCCCGATTTGGGATTGCTAAGGTGTGTCGAAGCAAAGGAAGCATCCAGGCTATTAGAAGAAGTTCACGCAGGGACCTGCGGTCCACATATAAATGGTTTTGTCTTAGCAAAGAAAATACTTCGAGCAGGATATTTTTGGATGACTATGGAAACAGACTGCATCCAATATGTCTGAAAATGCCATCGCTGTCAGATACATGCGGATATGATAAAGGTGCCTCCAAATAAGCTTACTGTAACAAGCTCGCCATGGCCGTTCGCTGCTTGGGGAATAGATTTCATCGGACCTGTCGAGCCTGCCACATTAACGGGAACATTTTCATTCTGGTGGCAATTAATTATTTCACCAAATGGGTTGAAGCAGCGTCATATAAGGCAGTGACCAAGAAAGTTGTGGCAAACTTTGTCCGCGACCGCATCGTTTGCCGATTCGGCATCCCAGAGTCAATCATTACTGATAATGGTTCCAATCTTAACAGTGACTTGATGAAAGACATGTGTGAAACATTCTAAATCAAACACAAGAATTCTACAGCCTATAGACCTCTGATGAATGGAGCCGTAGAAGCGGCCAACAAGAACATTAAGAAGATACTAAGGAAAATGATAGAGAAACACAAGCAGTGGCACGAAAAGCTATCGTTTGCTTTATTGGGGTACCGCACCACAGTTCGCACATCAACCGGGGCAACTCCTTATATGTTGGTTTATGGTACAGAAGCGGTCATTCCCGCCGAGGTAGAAATTCCCTCCCTGAGGATCATACAAGAAGCAGAACTTGACGACGCAGAATGGGTAAAAAGCCGCTACGAACAGCTAGCTCTCATAGATGGTAAGAGAGTGAATGCAATTTTCCATGGTCAATTGTATCAGAACAGAATGACCAGAGCTTTCAACAGAAGAGTCAAGCCAAGACAATTTACACCAGGACAGTTAATGTTGAAGAAAATTTTCCCGCATCAGGACGAAGCCAAAGGAAAGTTCTCTCCTAATTGGCAGGGCCCGTACATGGTTCACCGGGTCCTAACAGGAGGAGCCCTCATACTTGCAGAAATGGATGGAGAAGTCTGGCCAAAGCCAATCAATTCAGATGCAATCAAGCGTTATTATGTGTAATCATTATGATTTCTTTATGATGTAATTTGAACTACGTCTGACCTGATTCCCGTTTAAGAGGGGATACGTAGACAGCCTATGGGTTCGGCCACAATTCATAAAATTCATCCCCCCCCCCCATATGAAACGTGGCGAGAATTTGTAGGAGGACCGTCCAAATTACCGANAAACCCCTCTAATATAACTAGACTTTAACCATAGTTAACTCAGCTTAGTTAGGAACTATTTCAATAGGTAGTCTATGAACGAGATCAAGATTTATGCATAATTGGTATACCAAATACCAAAGTACCGAACCGTAGTTCTTAAATATCCTACCGAAATATTTTGAAAAGTATTTTTCTCAAAAGTGCTTTTTTAAAAAGTACTTTCGATAAGAATCAATTTATATTTAGCTAATTAATTTGAAAATGACTTTTCAGCAGCAATTAGTGTTTGGCCAAACTTTTATAAAGTGCTTCTAAGTGTATTTTTCTCAAAATACTTTTCAAAAAGTGTTTTTGGGGAGAAAGTACTTTTTCTGTTAGTCATTTTCCCTCACTACCCCAAGACGTCAACTTCCCCAATGCTCAAAATCCTATACCTCCACAGAATATCCCGAAACCACAGAAACAACCCGCTCTCCATCAAAATTGCAACACATGCCACATTTCGAACAACAGCCCACTACTCATTCCCGAACCACTAAACTCCACAAATGATCATCCCCACCACACCCCCATCTACGTGGACCATGCCACATATACTCAACCTATTCAAGCACACCGGAGTCTGATGGCAAAGACTCTCTCATCAAGAACCTGGCCGCAGAACTCAAGA
>NW_017670506.1:380557-427877 GCF_001879085.1 Nicotiana attenuata | reverse complement strand
TACCGAGTTCTTAAATTGTACATATTTCTGTGATTTTTTTACCTATTTTTACCACCTACTTTCAACTATAAATACCCTAAGTCTTTTACATAGCACACACGACAAGTCTTCCTGGCTTACACACACTGAATACTTTAAAATCTGCATTCTCTCTTGCTCTTTGTTCTATTGCCATTCTGTGCTCCTGCTTATTATTAGCCGGCTGAAATCCAAGGCTAATATAGTGTTACTACCTTGTCTTTGCATCCTGCTTTTGCTCTTTTACTGGTATGTCCTAATTAATTTTCAAGTCTCACACCAATGTGTTTATTTTTGTTTCGGTTCATTATCTTTGTGATTTTATTCTACTTATGCTTCTCCTGCTCAATGTGTAACTGATTCTTTGCTCTAATACTTCACCATGTCTTCTGATTTACATGCTAAGTCTGACTTTGTCTATTCCTTGCTATGCCTATGTCCTGTTGTTATACATTAGCATGCCTAAATTTTACTACTTCTAGGTTCCCCTGAATCCCTTGATTCTGTGTAGTCATGTTCATTAAACCTGTATCCCCTTCAGCATTGTGTGATCTATCTGTTCCCCTTTCCCCATGACCCTTGTATGCAATCATGTACTGTTGAACTATAGTTCTGCTGTTTTCTTTTAAAACAAACCCCCTTATTTTCGAAAACTCTTCTTCCTGCACTTTACACTACTCTTAGAAAATAGGTTCTGCCCCCTTCGTGTGAGCATTGCTTTGAGTACCTCTGAGTACTCACTGAACTTTGACACACAAGGCTGGTATTCCACACTGCACATGTCCTGCATTTTCTATTAAATGTCTAGGTGCTGGTATTGGCCATGGACCCAATGGGGCCCTAGGGAGCTTTGCCGCACCTAGACCATGGCAAAGGCTGTGAACTCGAAGGGGTTGAGGTTGGAAGACCGGGCCTGATTGAAGGCTCCCTATAGAATAACTTCTTATTTTTGTTCTTATTTACTGTAATTCAGATGATACTGGTTTGTAATAATTTGTAAACAAACGATTGGGGTTGAATAGTGAATATGGGGGAGGGTTATGTATGCTTAGTATAAATAATGGGTAGAAAACATGCTTATAGGATTTTATTTACTTATCTGCGCAATAGATGACCTGTATAGGCCATGCATCTCATTCATTAGAGATCTTGCTTTAGGTTCTTTACTTTCAGCCTGTCATAACGCTCATCTTGTAACCACGATCAGTTAATAACTAGCAGATAATTAACAACAAGCTAAATAATTTGTCATTACTGCATTGGCATGTTAGAAACCATGATTTAGGTACTTCTATGTGCATTAGATATCCTGCCCTCAGGACTTCTCACTCGTTCGAGTTGCAGTAGTTAATTCACGTTTGTCTAATAACTTTGTTAAAATATGGCTAAGTCGTTTAAAACATTTTCTGCAAATGCTTTATCACGCGTTCCTTTATAAATCAGAATCGAAATATGTATGTTCATTCTCTAATAATCATACAATGTACAACGACGCCTAGGCAAACTTTAGGCCCGATAATAGCTGATTAATTGTGTTGCTATTAGCCCAAAACCAACTAACGTCTTTTAATTTCAACTTTGCCTTTCCTATTCTTGTTTTGATTTTCTGGAACTCACTTAGCTTTCTTTCTTAAAATAAAACTCTGCTGAAAACGATTTTGAAATGATGCACCCATTTATTCTTACTGAGTTTCTGATTTTTATGTCCTCAAATCACTGGGTTACCAACCTCTGCCCAGAATTGTGCTATTTTATTTGTCCTGCACCTCATTAAACTACTGTAACTACTTCTTTTTTTTTCAACCATGTTTTAAATGCTGTAAAAGTTCCTATCTTTGAGACCTTAATTGTGTTTAAGTCATGCTATTATGTGTTTGTTTGAGGAGGTATACATGAGCCTTTATATGTTTACATTACTCCCCCCAACGTGCAGTATGTGTTTATGCATGTCGCCTTAGATTTTTATCCTTTGAAACCAATCAGCCTAATATCCCACCCTTTAGGACTAGTAGTCCTAAGTGCCTCCGGGACTAATAGGAATGGGACGGGTAATAGCATGCTATAGTAACCGAGACCAACCCGCACTTTAATACCTTAACGGGGTGGGAAGGGTAGATATGGATATGATGACCGGTGCGATAATACCTCATGTAGCCCCTCTTTAGAGGACTAATTACTAGGTATTGCATTGGCGTGATCCATATTAATCATAAACCTAGGCCCCCTCCCTTTACTTGCTTTCGTTTATTTTTTAGAATTGTTTAAATCTTTTTTTTATAAAACTCCTGCCCTCTTTACCTTTACTCAAGTTTCGACTTACTAGCAATATTGTATGTGAACCCTTTCTATTTGAGCCCTTAATTGCCTACTTGATTATGTGAAGTCACAATATAACATGGCCGGGAACCACACTAGCGGATCTTGAGGGGTGCCTAACACCTTCCCCTCGAGATAATTTCTAGCCCTTACCCGAACTCTGGTTTTCCAACTCAAAAACCTTTTGTGTCCTAATGCACTTAATCATTAGGTGGCGACTCATCAATTTCAATTCCAAAAACCCAAATCCCAAAAGGGAATAGAGTTGTCCTCCCAAATGTCGTAAACCCGATTTCGCGAGAAAAAGGGGGCGTCGACACCTGCCACTGAGTAATTAACACTCGCTACCGGGATCAGAAATGCCTGGATCTGCACACAAGGTGCAGGGAGTAATGTGAGTACACCAACTCAGTAAGTAACAATCATAAATAAAGGCAAAGTGCAGCGACGGGCAGTAAAATCACATAAAGTTCACAATATAAAGTCTCAATGAAAAATTACAAAGACCAAATCAGTATCCCAGTCAAGATATCTCGTAAAATTCCAGTTTCAATGAAAAAACATATAAAAACATTTTTTTGTTCAAGAGTTTTCAATAGAGGCTCAATATAAAAGAAGAGGTGTGACAACAGTAATTTCGTCACAGCCCCGTGGGCGAAGTACCACTCATAAATAGCCCCTCGGGCGAAGTATCACCATATATATATATATAGCCTCTCGGATGAAGTATCGCTCATATATATAGCCTCTCGGGCAAGTATCACTCATATATAGCCCTTCGAGCCAGCCTCTCAATCACTCGCGGCTCAACTCTCATCAACCAGCACTCACGCTCAATAGGTACCGTATAATAACTGTTGCGGCGTGCAGCCCGATCCATGAATATATAGTCGACTACGCTCACTAGGGGTGTGCAGATTCCGGAGAGGCTCCTACAGCCCAAGCGCTATATCGCTGCGGCGTGCAGCCCGATCCAATATATTGCTGCGACGTACACCCCGAACCATATATCACTGCGGTGCGTAGCCCGATCCATATATATATATATATATATATATGTCGCTGCGGCGTGCAGCCCAATCCATATATAATCCTCACCATCAGGCTCGGCCTCTCTCAATCATCAACCTCACAAGCCACTGGGGCATTTCAGTAAAATCAAGGAACTCGGCCCAAAAAACTTTCATGTATTTAAAAATAGAGTTACGAAACTGAATCAACAATAAACAGGTAAAAATCATGACTAGGGATATGCCTTCGAATCAAAACAGTGTGAGGATAGTAGTAAAATACCCCTGAGGGTCCAAACAGTACGGCAAGGCCCCAAACATGGCATTCAGCCCAAGTTAACAGAATCATTTCAAAAACACATAGGTACCATATGGAATTTTATCAAAATATACAACTTTACGGTTGCCACGAGAAGGACCAAGTCACAATCCCTACTGGTGCATGCCCGTCACCTAGCATGTGCGTCACCTCATTTATCAAAATAGTACGAAATTCGGGATTTCATACCCTCAGGTCCAGATTTACAATAGTTACTTACCTCAAACTGGACGAAAATCTACTTTGCGACGCCCTTGTCGCTCGACTCGGCCTCAAATCGTCCCGAATCTATCCAAAATCAAAATCATATCATCAGTACATGCCATAGGAACAAAGCCCACAAAAAGATTATCAAGTTTAATCAAAATTGCCGAAATTGGCCAAACCCGACCCCCGGGCCCACGTCTCGGAATCCGATAAAAATTACAAAACTAGAATCCTCATCCTCTCACGAGTCTATACATACCAAAACCATCAAAATCCCACGTCAAATGGCCCCTCAAATCCTCAAATTAAACTCTCCAATTTCAAGCCCTGAATTCCCAAATTTCTAGACCAACTTCTCAATTAGATGATGAATAAAATCATAGATTCATAAAATTTAAACCATTATAAGTTAGAATCACTTACCCCAACGTTGCTCCTTCAAATCCCTTGAAAAATCGCCTCTCTCCCGAGTTCCTCAAGCCCAAAATCGAAAAATGAAGAACAAACCTCGAGCTGGGGTTTCCTGTCCAGCAAAACCGCACCGGCGGTCTAACTAACGCTTCTGCGGCACCGCACCTGCGGAATTTTCCTCGCATGTGCGGAAATCACTTATTGCACCATATCCGCATTTGTGGCCCCTAAATCGCACATGCGACCTCGCAGATGTGGCCCGTCCTTCACATCTGCAGTCCAGCCCTGGCCTTCCATTTCCGTATCTGCGGTCCTCCCAGCACACCTGCGGTCCCCAATCCGCAGGTGCGGAAATGACAGAAGCAGCAAAAAAATTTAGCAGCATTAGCTCAAAGCCAAACATTCCGTCAACCACCCAAATCCATCCCAAGGCCCACGGGACCTCAACCAAACATGCCAGCAAGTCACATATCACCATTCAAACTTATTCCAACCTTCGGAACACTCAAAACAACATCAAAATACCAAATCACCCTCGGATTCAAGCCTAAGGATTTCCGAACTTCCGAATTCCGCAACGATGCCGAAACCTATCAAACCTCGCCTGAATGACCTGAAATTTGCACACACATCACAAATGACACAAGGGACCTACTCCAATTTCCGGAATTCTATTCCGACCTCGATATCAAGATTTCCACTGTCGACCAGGAAACGCCAAATTTCCAATTTCATCAATTCAAGCCTAATTCTACCACGGACCTCCAAATCACATTCCGGACGCGCTCAAGTCCAAAATCACCTAACGGAGCTAGCCAAATCATAAAAATCCAAATCCGAGATCGAATACTAAAAAGTCAAAACTTGGTCAAACCTTTCAAATATAAAGGTTCAAGGTGAGAATCGTTCTTCCATAGCTGTTCCTATTAACCTGAAAACCAAAACTGACGATTTACATAAGTCATAATACATCATACTGGACTAGTCATGCCCGAGAACTGGCAAGCAAAATGCAAATACTCAAAACAACTGGTCGGGTCGTTACAGTAAGACGTCCAAATGAAAAATAAAAGTTTCTTACTATTTTTAGAATATTTTTTATAAACATATATACATATATGCAAAAAAAGATAACATAATGTATGTCACTTGGTTTTTTTATTTATAAATTAGCAATAAACGAAGGTGTTTAGATAGTTTTCAAACGTGATGAATACTATATGAACAATAAAAGAAAACGAATAACTAAAATATTATTTTCACAATATTTAAAACTTCAACATTGATTAAAAAAATGTCTTATTAATTAATCTTCCTTATTTACATTATGTAGAAGGCCAAATATTTAGGACTCTAAATTCAATTAAAATTTTATTTTATATAATTTTTTAATCTTTATTTGACCAACTTTTATATGTACTTTAAAAGTGCATTTGGAGTTTAATACGTGGCAGTTAATATTTTTTTTATTCTTAGCCTTTGAGGTGTATGATTATTGGTATGTTTCTCTCTAAATATTATTAATAACCACGATACATCAGCTGTCACGATCCAAAATCCACTAAGGGTCGTGATGGTGCCGGACACCGCTGTCAGGCAAGCCAACCAAAATACTTAATTAAATTCTCGTTTTTTTATATTTCCGAAATCGCTTCTTTTATATGTCTAAACAATACATAGTAAATTCCACGGAATAAATAATGAAATATTTAACAATTTTAGATTTTCTGAATAAACCCATAGACATCCCAGAACCCGGTGTCACAAGTGCATGAGCAATTTCTAAGAAATAATGTAATAAAAGAACCATCCGGAATATAATATTGGACAGAAAATAAATACAGTAATTTGAAAGACACTTGCTGCTGCGCGTCATCTCGGGAAATGCAGCTCACCTAAGTCTCCGTATCAACCATGCTGCTACGCCCACTAGGCCGCTAGAGATGCATGTGCCTGTGCAACAAAAATGCACAGAAGTGCAGTACGAGTACAAAAACAACGTGTACTCAGTAAGTATCCCGCCTAATCTCGAAGAAGTAGAGACGAGATGGAAACATCGACACTTACTAATGGTCCAATAATAATATTATTCATGCGATGAATCACGGATTTATTAAGAACGACAGTAAATTTAGATGAGCCACGAAACAGGTAAAAGTTCCTTTTTATTAAAAGTCTCCGGATTCATAATCCATTAATTAACAATTATCTCAAGTCGGGGAGAGCAGATATCAATCTCAATAAATCTCAAGGCAGGCAATACAAGCATCCGCAACTCATGCCGAGGTCGTACGGCCCGATCCAACATAAATATAAAATGTGCACTGCCGAGGGTCGAACGGCGCGAACCATAGATGCATCTATTAAATCTACCGAGGCGTTCGGCCCGTTCCACAATAGATAAACACATTCAAACAATCAAATCAACAATTCATCAAGGAGCAATTATTCAGGAAAAAGCAAGTTTCTCTTTTAAAAGTCAAGTAATGATATCTAGTCTTTTAGAAATTCATTTACACGTTCGATATGTTTTAAGCATTCTTAAATTTGTCAACAAGGTTGCATTTATTACAATTAAGCATGTTTTTGGGTCCTAGACTACCCGAACATAAGCATAATAGTAGCTACGCACGGACTCTCGTCACCACGTGCGTACGTAGCCCCTACAAGTAGGAGCACATAACCAATTAACTCACCTATGGGGACAATTCCCTCTTACAAGGTTAGAAAGGAGACTCACCTCGCTCCGAAGATCCATAATCCGCATTCCACGCCCTTCCAAAGACTCGAATCGATGCTAAATGCTCCAAAGCTAGCCAATAATTAGGTAATTCCATTAATATATGCTCAATTACTCATTACAATCCCATTTATAACAATTCCTAACCCCGATCGAAAAGTGGACAAAATCGCCCACAGCCCATGTGCCCGAATTCCGAAAATTTTCGAAGATTAAGCTTACCCATGACTCCATGAACTCAATTATATAATTTACTCTCAATTTCATACCCAAAATCGTGTTCAAATTCCAAGAATATCAATTTTCTAGGTTTTCCTCAAACCCCCAAATTTCTACCAATTTACATGCTAAATTCCATACATAATCGATGTATTTAACTCATGATAGGTGGGATTAGCTTACCTTGTCGTTGACGATGAAAACTCCCACTTGAAGCTCGCCAAAATCGCCTACACCCAATGAAAAATGGGGGAAAATGACCGAACCCCCGATTTTTAAAAGAACCATTCTGTCTCCAGCAATTCCGCACCTGCGGTCACTTGACCGCTTCTGCGGTTCCGCAGGTGCGAGCTTCCATCCGCATCTGCGATCCTCCTCCTAGGCTCTGCTTGCACATCTGCGCTTCCTCTTCCACAGGTGCAGTCACGCATCTGCGACAAAACGACCGCATCTGCGGTCCCAACCTGGCCAGCCCCTTTTCGCTTCTGCGCCGCACTGACCGCATCTGCGATCACGCAGGTGCGGTAATTCCTTCGCACCTGCAGCCTCTTCTCCCTTCATATTTAACCGCTTCTGCGTTTTAATTCCTCGCTTCTGCGGTGAACCCTCCGCAGAAGCGGTTATACCAGCAACCAGACCCCTTCAGCTTATCTTTCGAGCTCCAATTCGATCTGTTAACCACCCGAAATCCACCCGAGGCCCCCAGGACCCCAACCAATCATACCAACCAGTCCCAAAACATGATACAGACTTGCTCGAGGCCTCAGATCATATCAAACAATGCTTAAACCACGAATCGACCTCCAATCCAAACTTTATGAACTTTAGAATTTCAAACTTCTACTTTCGATGTTTAAACCTATCAAATCACGTCCGATTGACTTCAAATTTTGCACACAAGTCATATTCGACATTACGGACCTACTCCAACTTCCGGAATCGGATTCCGACCCCGATATCAAAAAGTCCACCTCCGGTCAAACTTCTCAAAAACCTTCAAATTTCTATCTTTAGCCAAATGACCCACGGACCTCCGAATTCACTTCCGATCGCGCTCCCAACTCCAGAATCACCATACGGAGCTACTCCCAGACTCGGAATCCCAAACGGACATCGATAACACTGAAATGCACTTCAACCCAAACTTATGAAATTTCTTCCAAAATGCTAACTTCCACAATAGGCGCCAAAACGCTCCCGGGTCATCCAAAACCCGATCCGGGCATACGCCCAAGTCCGAAATCATCATACGAACCTGCTGGAACCTTCAGATCCCGATTCCGAGGTCGTTTACTCAAAAATCCAATCCTAGTTAATTCTTTCAACTTTAAGCTTCCGAAATGAGAATTCTCTTTCCAAATCAACTCTGAACTTCCCGAAATTTAATTCCGACCACGCGTACAAGTCATAATGCCTGAATTGAAGCTGCTCATGGCCTCGAACTGCTGAACGGCGCGCTAGGGCTCAAAACGACCGGTTGGGTTGTTACATCCTCTCCCACTTAAACATATGTTCGCCCTCGAACGTGCTAGGAATTGTGCTGGGGTTGTCTGGATTCACTGTTTAACACCTCGAGCACCTACCCGTGCTACCACAACTGAGCTGGGCGCCCTAGCTCGATCAATCTGAAGCTATCCTTTTTTTTCACTTAAGCATATAAGCCTTAGAGCCCAATTCCATCATCCGGAATTATCTGCCAGGCCTGTTCCAACATACGCTCACAGTATCAATAACTATGCGCAGCACCAAAAGATGACTGCGTATCTTAGCTGAATTCACACCTTGCACCACTTTACTCACAGGAGCACAATAGCATTCTCTGATCGAATAAATCGAAATTCCACGAATCTGATGCTCCCATTGCACCTCATGACTTACATAGGTCTTGCTCTAACTCTTACGATACCGCCACGATGGAAGAGATGCGTTGAAATTCATAACCAATTGCCGAACCAACAAATCATTGGGTCTATACTCATGTCAGGAACCATCACCTCATCTTGAACCAAATAATGGCCTTAGCTCCTTAATGTACTTCATATAATCCGATCGCACTGATCCTAGATCCAGTAACCTTATCTTACTCTGTACGAACTGCTCAGGCAGCAAGTCACCCCTGACATGACCAAAAGTCTCATATGATGTCACAACGTGCCAATAGGCTACCAACTCGAACGCGATGCATATGAAAAATGAACTCTGGAAGGGACTGCTCAAATCACGCAACTAATATGAACCTTCCCTAGAAAATGGAGAAACAAAACACATAGAATAGAATATAAGGGACTGCAATTATCATCACACTGTTGCGGCGTGCAACCTGATCCGCACATAAAACTCACATAAGGAGATACACATCGAGCTGAATTGCTCATTACAACAAGATACCGAATATCGGTCACAAGCACGCTAAGTGCATAATACCATCCCTGAGGGGACATATAGTGCCATAAGCTACAAACTCAAGCACAACTGAGGTGCGATATACGATCTGAATCTCAAGAGCCATTTTGCTCATATAACATCATCTCTACACGGAACCTCAACACATAAGCAATTTCCCAAGCCGTCTCACAACTCACACGGCACAATATATTATTACATGAAATAACTGACGACGGAATAACACCCTGACCGCCCTTCCATAAGGAGCACATTACTAAAATGGACACATCTGGCCTGATATAGAGCCCATATTCACATTTAAATCCCTCCACAAATATCGAGTTGGTTCTGATCGCACCGAGCTAGGCTAGTAACCTTTCAAAGGTCCATAAATACTCCCCTTGCTCCTCATAACGCATAAGGACAACCATCATAACCGGAGTAATCCTCCACAGTCCACAACCCAAATAACCGTGCGCCCTCCAGGCGTCAATTCTTAATTTAACGACATCACTACAATTTCATACTTGATTTAACTCTTCAATCGATCAAGTGACTACATGCCATACTTGTACAATCTTCCCGTGGGCACGCTCCCACAACCTTTCATAGCAGATAACAGATCTTTACATCCAACTCACCGGCCGCGCTAACGCTAAAAAGTGATCAAGAATTCCTAACCAGGATGCAAAGCCCTTTTTCACAAACACCAATCACAGGTGACGCTGAAGACATACCAACTTACTTTAAACATCGAAACTACTTTCCTGCTCATCCAAGCTCGTAATATTCTCGTCAACACCGAATTGTAACCTTGATCCTCACTTCAAATTCCATACCACTCACTGCACCCAACACACCAATATACGATCGAACACGATTTTTATCATAACTCCGGAACCACTAATAGTTTAACACTTCATCATACAAAAACTTTACTCACTTTAGGAGAACCATAGCAACACACAGGTAAATTCTCATAACCTTAGGATATGCAAATCTCTGGGTAGTGGTCTGAGCAACCATAGACCTTCCGAGATCCGCCCATACATGAGAGGTCATAACAGTGGGATACTTCTGAATAACATCAGTTACGGCAGCCGACAAGCCTCACATGTGCCGCCACAATTCACTTGCATAACTCAATCGCGCTGAGGGAACTGATCACTGCCACCAATATACCAATTCAACTATGGCTAATCAATCTATCTTCTTCCAATTTATCCTTGATTGCCTTAGAAATAATAATACTCCATCCAACACATAGCATGCCCCATCCGCACTCATCCCGAGTGACCCTGAATCACGAGACCATGCCATCTCAAACCCCACGAACTATTTCATACCTCTCGAGGGCTACACTGCAAGTCAAAACATCATAGAACATTCTGTGCCCCTTCTCATAAGCTGCTACCAAGCTTGATTCTTAACCGTATCTATAGGCTCGAAGCCATTAGGCACCACACTTTACCCCTTTGAATCCACTAGGACCGTTATTGAGAGTCACCCGTTCTCACATGGCCCCGAATATAATCAACTCCATAAATCTTCTAGCACATGAATGCCGTCTCGACGAAGCACCCGGCAGAATCACTTCCCTTGAAATCCACATCTATACAAGGTATAATTCCTGAACCCTTCCCCAAGTCTGAACATGGGCAGATAAGGCCAACCATAGCACACCTTTAACAACTCTTTTGCTCGATTTACCATTTATGTTTCTTTCCTATAGCTGAAATAACCCATCAATGGGCTAATAATTAGAAACCTCGCAAATAGTTAACCAGGCAATCCTTAATCATAGGCGGTGGGACTCTCCCACTTAGCCTGAAGCCATTATAACACAATTCTAGAATTCACCGGAATTCTTTATGTCTTATTGACATAACCTTGCTCAATCAATCGCCAAAATTCTCGAAATCTTTCTGTAAAACACTCTTGTTATACTCTGAACCATCAACCACGTTTACACGACCGATCTCCTTGCTATATAGCCAATAGAATTTCCGCAGAAGCTTCGCCAACTATGCAACCGCCGATCCGCTCACTCGAGATAATCCACCTGTGAGATTTACGTGTCGACGTCTTCCAACGCTGCTACACGGGGTGCAAACACCACGACATTAATGACCTATCCTGAGTCCAAGCTCACTCTCTAGCTGCACAAGTCCATTCACCCCTCGTGGATATCCATTAAGTGCGGGGCAACATCCTTCTAATTCAAAGTTAGGTTGTATCCTTCTCCATTTCTAGCAGCTCCTTTCCGTTATATCAGATCTCCTGCCGCGCAATAGCCCACACTTCAAATAAATCCGTAGGCCCAAATCAGCAATCACAAAAATTCCCAAATCACCCCAAACTCTCCCACTTTGGCGAAACTCACCTCCTTAATCGACTACTCGACCTTTACTTCTTATACCTGGCCTTCTAGAAATTTTAACCACCGCCTGACACTCCCCACATGTCCTTCCTCATCCTTTGTTTCTCAGTTGTTGCCTTAAATAAAATCTATCTTCGTGGCACTTGAACCCACAACTGCTACTAACTTTAAACCTTTTAGAAGATCATCTTTCTCGAACCGTCGGCATTAGGAACACTGGCTCAATCCTGCACTACCGCACCCTGCCATATCTGACAGCCGCATCTTCAATATTATTTCACAATAGCTTACCCCAAAGGCGAATTGTAGAAGATCATAACACCGGCGAACTTAGTACGTTCAATTAGGACAATGACACCTCATCATAGAAGAAAACTCCACCACGCTCGCAAATACCAAGTCTCGTTACTCCATCAGCCCACATCTGACCATTCTTAGTCCGATTGCCCTTCCCCTGCCGGGAATAAAATACCGAACCTCTAGATCGTGCACTGAGTAAACCTCCCTTCAAGTCATTCACTGCCCCGACACATAGGCGAATATCCTACCATCATATCAATACTGCAAAACAATCGTTCATGGCAACTTGTGCCTAGCCTCAGAGCTCTTAGAAGCACCGCTACTAAGCCGAAACGACAGAATATCCTTTCACAAGGCGATGATAATAGCCCAGACAACTATGCAGGGAGAAACATCCCGCATTACATCGGTAGTACCATTACATTTCTTCAATTCTCGATTTATAACAGGCGGTTCGCGTCGCGTAGAATTGAGTAGGAAGGAAACAGGGGCATAAGCCTCCAGGAATCAAATCGCACGATGAGGAATCAAGAAGGGAAGTACTCCTAACAGTCCTGCAGCCTCCCGAAGATAAGTACAGACGTCTCCGTACCGATCCGCGAGACTCTACTAGACTTGCTCATGACTCGTGAGACCTACGGAAACCTAGTGCTCAGATACCATGTTGTCACGACCCAAAACCCACAAAGGGTCGTGATGGCGCCGGACAACGCTGTCAGGCAATCCAACCAAAATACTTAATTAAATTCTCGTTTTTAAATATTTACGAAATCGCTTATTTTATACGTCTAAACAATACATAGTAAATTCCACGGAATAAATAATGAAACATTTAACAATTTTAGATTTTCTAAATAAACCCACAGACATCCCAGAACCCGGTGTCACACGTGCATGAGCAATTTCTAAGAAATAATGTAATATAACAACCATCCAGAATACAATATAGGACAGAAAATAAATACAGTAATCTGAAAAAGACTTGTTGGCTGCGGGTCGTCTCGGGAAATGCAAATCACCTAAGTCTCCGTATCAACCATGCTGCTACGCCCACTAGGCCGCTAGAGATGCATGTGCCTGTGTAACAAAAATGCACAGAAGTGTAGTATGAGTACAAAAACAACATGTACTCAATAAGTATCCCGCCTAATCTCGAAGAAGTAGAGACGAGATGGAAACATCGACACTTACTAATGGTCCAATAATAATATTATTCATGCGATGAATCACGGATTTATTAAGAACGACAGTAAATTCAAATGAGCCACCAAACAAGTAAAAGTTCCTTTTTATTAAAAGTCTCCGGACTCATAATCCATTAATTAACAATTATTTCAAGTCTGGGAGAGCAGATATCAATCTCAATAAATCTCAAGGCAGGCAATACAAGCATGCGCAACTCATGCCGAGGTCGTACGGCCCGATCCAACATAAATGTAAAATGTGCACTGCCGAGGGTCGAACAGCGCGAACCATAGATGCATCTATTAAATCTACCGAGGCGTTCGGCCCGTTCCACTATAGATAAACACATTCAAACAATCAAATCAACAATTCATCAAGGAGCAATTATTCAGGAAAAAGCAAGTTTCTCTTTTAAAAGTCAAGTAATGATATCTAGTCTTTTAGAAATTCATTTACACGTTCGATATGTTTTAAGCATTCTTAAATTTGTCAACAAGGTTGCATTTATTACAAGTAAGCATGCTTTTGGGTTCTAGACTACCCGAACATAAGCATAATAGTAGCTAGGCACGGACTCTCGTCACCTCGTGCGTACGTAGCCCCTACAAGTAGGAGCACATAACCAATTAACTCACCTATGGGGACAATTCCCTCTTACAAGGTTAGAAAGGAGACTCACCTCGCTCCGAAGATCCATAACCCGCATTCCACGCCCTTCCAAAGACTCGAATCGATGCTAAATGCTCCAAAGCTAGCCAATAATTAGGTAATTCCATTAATATATGCTCAATTACTCATTACAATCCCATTTATAACAATTCCTAACCCCGATCGAAAAGTGGACAAAATCGCCCACAGCCCATGTGCCCGAATTCCGAAAATTTTCGAAGATTAAACTTACCCATGACTCCATGAACTCAAATATATAATTTACTCTCAATTTCATACCCAAAATCGTGGTCAAATTCCAAGAATATCAATTTTCTAGGTTTTCCTCAAACCCCCAAATTTCTACCAAGTTACATGCTAAAATCCATACATAATCGATGTATTTAACTCAAGATAGGTGGGATTAGCTTACCTTATCGTTGATGATGAAAAATACCACTTGAAGCTCTCCAAAATCGCCCACACCCAATGAAAAATGGGGGAAAATGACCAAACCCCCGATTTTTAAAAGAACCATTCTGTCTCCAGCAATTCCGCACCTGCGGTCACTTGACCGCTTCTGCGGTTCCGCAGGTGCGAGCTTCCATCCGCATCTGCGAACCTCCTCCTAGGCTCCGTGTGCCCATCTGCGCTTCCTCTTCCGCAGGTGCGGTCACGCATCTGCGACAAAACGACCGCATCTGCGGTCCCAACCTGGCCGGCCCCCTTTCGCTTCTGCGCCACACTGACCGCATCTGCGATCACGCAGGTGCGTAATTCCTTCGCACCTGCGGCCTCTGCTCCCTTCATATCTAACCGCTTCTGCGGGGCCGCTTCAGCGGTGAACCCTCCGCAGAAGCGGTTATACCAGCAACCAGACCCCTTCAGCTCATCCTTCGAGCTCCAATTCGATCCGTTAACCACCCGGAATCCACCCGAGGCCCCCGGGACCCCAACCAATAATAACAACCAGTCCCAAAACACGTTACGGACTTGCTCGAGGCCGCAGATCGTATCAAACAATGCTTAAACCACGAATCGACCTCCAATCCAAACTTTATGAATATTAGAATTTCAAACTTCTATTTTCGTTGTTTAAACCTATCAAATCACGTCCGATTGACTTCAAATTTTGCGCACAAGTCATATTCGATATTACGGACCTACTCCAATTTTTGAAATCGGATTCCGACCCCGATATCAAAAAGTCCACTTCCAGACAAGTGACCGCAGAATTCACTTCCGGCCCCTCTTAGCCAAATGACTCCAAAATGACCCACGGACCTCCGAATTCACTTCCGATCGTGCTCCCAACACCAGAATCACCATATGCAGCTACTCCCAGTCTCGGATTCCCAAACGGATGTCGGTAACACTATAATGCACTGCAACCCAAACTTATGAAATTTCTTCCAAAAGGCTAACTTCCACAATAGGCGTCAAAACGCTCCCGATTCATCCAAAACCCGATCCGGGCATACGCCCAAGTCCGAAATCATCATACGAACCTACTGGAACCTTCAGATCCCGATTCCGATGTCGTTTACTCTGAAATCCAATCCTAGTCAATTGTCTTAACTTAAAGCTTTCGAAATGAGAGTTTCCTCTCCAAGTCAACTCCGAACTTCCCGAAATTTAATTCCGACCACGCGTACAAGTCATAATGCCTGAATTGAAGCTGCTCATGGCCTCGAACTGCTGAACGGCGCGCTAGGGCTCAAAACGACGATCGGGTCGTTACATGAGCAATGCACGTTCATTTTGTCTTTGTAGCCTTTTAAGAGTTTTGATCTAATTTCAAGTATAAATTTCTAGAAGTTTCAACTAAAAATGGAAATATAATTCAAAAAAATAAATTAAACTACAACAATACTATATAAAATTGTAATACAATTAATATTTTAAACTTTAGATAAACTAATATATGTAAAACTTTGAATAGCTATAAATTTATTTTATTTCTTCCCATTTTGAAAAATATATCTTAGTAGTCTAACTTTTAAAATTTTAAAGTCGTCATAAGAACTCTTGAATGTGTCCAAAGGGAATTTGGACTTAAACTATATATGAATATAGGCAACAAAATTACACAAGAAAGGTACGGTTAACATATAAACTATTATTTTGATGAACTTTTCAATGAACATATAAGAAATACCTAAGTTGCAAGAAAAATTTACACATGTTAAAATCATACATAATATGATATCAATAAAGAAAAATATTAAGTGAGGTATAACAACATAACATATTTGTATCTTATATAATAAGATATCACTAACTACAAATACTATAAACTTTTTTAACTAAGTAAATTCATCATATTACCTTTATAAGAATTAAATTTAACCTATTATTTCATGCAGAACCATGCCATTTTCATAAGTTAAACAAATATTATGTTAATTGCTACTTTCCAACAATATATTGTTCTTGTATATGTTTTTATTAATTGACGCCAATGTACACGTGCAACGCACGTACTATATATATATATATATATATATATATATATATAATATATATATATTATATATATATATATATATATATATATATATATATATTTCTTGTATAAGTGATCAGGTATAGATAAATACAAACTGATAAGGATAGACACTCCAATCCTATCCAGGACTCCTAGTTTAAGTTGTATCTTATGAGATTCTTTCTTATCTTCACAAGATTCTTATGTACATAGAACTCTGTCTCCTCTCTCCCTTCTCCTCTTGTACTTGTATATAAATTTTTCTATCGTAATCAATATACACAAGCCTTTTACAATTCTTATTAACTCTTATATGGTATCAAGAGCCTAAAATAAACTCACACGAGTTGTCCTACTTTTTTTCCCAAAATGGGGGGATAAAACACCACTATCTTCGTCATCAATGATCACGCCCAACTCTAGTCCTAAAAAGGATAAACGGTCGTTGCAAATATAATTCGGTCTAAAAGTTCGGAGTCGAATCCCACAGAGAACTAAGGCTTAGCTACCATTGTTCAATATTACTAAGATTTACAAGCTTGAAAAATTCCTAAATTATAAATAATAAAATTCCTATATCTAACTAATAAACGAACAAATTAAAATAGTAAATTAACAACTAAAGATATTACAGGTTGGAGACAAAATTAAGAAGGTCTAGAGTTATGATTTCCCTAATTGTCGGAATTCGTCCTGCTACGTCTTCTATAATTTTGCCCAATTATTCTATACTGATCGTGAGCACATTAGGTGTCGTAATTCTCTCCCGAGTAACTACAACAATGTACTAGACATATTCTCCCAAACTACGCTAGCTGGCACAATCTCATCGCTCACTATGACCACGTCAAGGCTTTGTTATTCCTAACCCACCTTTAAAACCTGCCGTATTGATTCCTCATATGCGTTAGGAGTGATGTTGTTCAACAACTACCTAAATATGTACTCTTTATCAATCAATACATAATAAATAGGCACAGTCAATTGATGGCCATTCAATCAACAGAAATAAGCAGGTAGTTGAACAAGTAAAGAAATTCAAAGGCTAAATTATATTCAAACTTGACAAGAATTCATCCTCCAAAAGGTTCCATCAAAAACCTAAATAATAAATTAGCTACTCATGGTAGTATGTGAAAATACAATACTAAAATTCATAACCAACAATAGAAAAACAGGAAGAAGAAAGGAAAAACTTGTGGTTGAATCTTCCTCCTTGCTCCTAGTGTATTCTTGCATCCAAAAGTGTTGTGTAACCCTAAAGTAGTGTCACTTCCTCCAAATTTATGTTCTAGGATGTATTTATATGACCTAGGTAGGGTGGAGGGCCGTCCAAGGCAATCCAAAATCGGATAGGAGAGCTGGAATCCGTGTCTGCCTTCGCGCGTGGAGCGCCCATAGACGCGGACTTAGCTTTTGCAATTTTTCAGGTCGCGAAGCGATCTGTGCCTTCGCTTCGCTTCGCTGTTTTGTGCCTTCATTTTTCTCCTTTTTCGTGTCTGTTTTCGTGCCACGCACGAAATTGGACAAGCTCCCAATTCTTTCCACCTCTTCTTTTTGTGTCGAATTGTCATCTTTTGATCATTTATCATCCAAACTCGTTCATACACATAAGAAACGCATAATAAGTATATTTCACTTTACAAACCATGTAATCTCCCGTGACTCACACAAGAATTAATATGCAAATACAATAAAAAATATGCACTTTTCATCATTTATCACCACCCAACGCTTAAATTCTTGCTCGTCCTCGAGAAACTTAAAATTAAGCGCATAAGCAAGAAATACTTTTCAAAACATACTCAAGCATCACACCAATGATAATGGTTTATATCAACGCTTAGAACCCAACATATGCACTCTTCATACATTTCCTCAAGTTATAAACTCATGCCAATATTATTTAAAATATTTTTGTGACTCTTCTAACATCCTAGCCTCAAAAATTGACTCTACTACATTCCTCTTTGTGACTCGCTTCTTGTGCAAACTGAAGATACGAGTTCCTTTCCAATCTGTTGTAAAGCATGCTCCTTCACCAACAAAACAAAGAAGCACACTCAAATATGAATTGAAGTATAATTTAAGGACTCACAGAATGAAAGAATTCACTCACTCTCGCAAAGATACTCATGTGCCCGCAAAGCTCGTACCATAGGCTTGCCCGTAATGTAAGTCTCTACTAATTTAAGCTCGCAAAGTCTATGATCAATTAGGTCTTCATGGATTGTAATGTAGGCTAGGGACGGGTAGGATAGATATGGATAATAGTGACTAACCCACCTAAGCACTTTTAATACAATACACTTTAACTTTTAAGCACGTCCTCTTCATGATCACTCAACATATCGCATGACACCGTAAATAACATAGCCCATTGACTTTAAGCACATCTACATAAGCCCTAGCACATATCAAAGTGAATTGGTGGGGATTTGTTTTGTATTTTTTTTTCAAAATCTTTGCAACACCCTCCATAAATTGGTATTTTCAGCTAGTAGCTCTCTATATTCACACACCTTTTGGCCTTTCTATGGTTCCACTCAAAAACTACCCAATCTCTTTTCCTTCACTTCTAGCGACTTAAGTGCTTTCGGAGGTAAAGGTTCAACAAGATTTGATTAATAACAAAAGAGATTCGTCTTGTAATGTGGGTACCAAAGAAAAGGTTTTCACCCCACCCTTAAAATTGTGAATTGTCCCCAATGCACACCCATAAATATAAGAGGGTAAAATAAACTCCCTGGTAGGCCAAAGGCCGAAGAATTAGCAGCTCATGGGGTACTCAAACTTCTCCCAGACTTAGTTCTTTTTGCGGGCACCCCACACTTTATTCTAACTATCTCACTTGCTTTTGCTTTCTTCCAATAGCCTTTCTTCCCATGCTCCTAGAGAAATCAAAACAAACACTACAATAATAATATAATAATAATAAAAGTGTAAATAACAAAAAATAATAAAGTTGGGTTGCCTCCCAACAAGCGCTTGATTTAACGTCGTGGCAAGACGCGAATCATTTTTTGTCTCCACCTCAAGCTTATGAATTGAACTCCAAGTTTTGCTTCACGCTAATGATTATGATCCTAGGGAAGTATAAATTCTTGCGAGCCAAAAATTAAATAAATTCCCATCCATTTTTGGCTCTCCACCGAGGAGTGTCACGTTGCCTAGACGACCTTGAAAATGTTAAAACATAAGGCTCATCTACCTCTTCCTTGGACTGCTTTTTATGCTCGTAAAGATCTATTCCCATTTCACCGTTCAAACATAATGTAGAGAAGTGTTTGGAATGAGGTCCAAAACGCTCAAATACATAACTTCAAGATTTTCGACATCCTCAAAATCAATCACACTAGAGTCAACTAAATTAATATCCTCAACGTCCCTGGTTGACTATAGTATTACTTCTTCAACATCGGCATCCTCAAATTCTAGTTGGTTATATTGTTGGTGTTCTACTCTGACCTCCTCCAATAGAACCTCAATTTCGGTATCTAATTCATGCTCTTCTTGGCTACTATCCACAATATTGGGTTGTTGAGCATTAAATGCTTCAACTAGTTGACTCACTTGTGCCTCCAAGTTGCGAATAGTAGCATCTTGCCCTTGTATGTGCAGTTAATTTCGTTATTTTGTTCCATAAGACACCTTAGCATATCTTTGATCTCTTTCAGGTCATCATCCCTGAGTTCTTTGTTCCTATTAACATCAAAAGAAAAAGAAGAACCATCAAAGTAAGTGGTTGGGGGAAGATAAGAAATATAAGCACAACCATGAAGTGACCATCTTGACCACCACACATATCACACACATTCTACAAATAAGATTGAGTTGGTGCACATAACTTGCTGTCGAGAATATTTTGATAATTTTTCCATGGGTGTTTTCCTCCACAATATGCATAAGGAGGATCAAAAGTAGAATTACCAACATCAGAACTCTCATAATTTCAAGATGCCATGTTTCTAAAATCAACAAAAAAAAATATCAAATACAATAAAATAAAAATAAAAGTTCAAACTTGAAACCTAGCAATATGTACACGTATAACTACACCGTTAGTTCCCCGGCAAGGGCGCCAAAATTTGATCACGCCCAAATCTAGTCCTAAAAAGGATAAGCGATCCCTGCAAATATAATCCGGTCTAAAAGTTCGGAGTCGAATCCCACAGAGAACTAAGGCATAGCTACAATTGTTCAATATTGCAAAGATTTACAAGCTTGAACAATTCTTAAATTATAAATAATAAAATTCTTATATCTAACTAATAAACTAACAAATTAAAATAGTAAATTAACAACTAAAGATATTACAGGTTGGAGACAAGATTAAGAAGGTCTAGAGTTATGATTTCCCTAATTGTCGGAATTCGTCCTGCTACGTCTTCTATAATTTTGCCCAATTATTCTATACTGATCGTGAGCACATTAGGTGTCGTAATTCTCTCCCGAGTAACTACAACAATGTACTAGACATATTCTCCCAAACTACGCTAGCTGGCACAATCTCATCGCTCACTATGACCACGTCAAGGCTTTGTTATTCCTAACCCACCTTTAAAACCTGCCGTATTGATTCCTCATATGCGTTAGGAGTGACGTTGTTCAACAACTACCTAAATATGTACCCTTTATCAATCAATACATAATAAATAGGCACAGTCAATTGATGGCCATTCAATCAACAAAAATAAGCAGGTAGTTGAACAAGTAAAGAAATTCAAAGGCTAAATTATATTCAAACTTAACAAGAATTCATCCTCCAAAAGGTTCCATCAAAACCCTAAATAATAAATTAGCTACTCAAATTAGTATTTGAAAATACAATACTAAAATTCATAACCAACAATAGAAAATAGGAAGAAGAAAGGAAAAACTTGTGGTTGAATCTTCTTCCTTGCTCCTAGTGTATTCTTGCATCCGAAGGTGTTATGTAACACTAAAGTAGTGTCTCTTCCTCAAAAGATATGTTTTAGGATGTATTTATTTGACCTAGGTAGGGTGGAGGGCCGTCCAAGGCAATCCAAAATCGGATAGGAGAGCTGGAATGGTCGTCTGTCTTCACGCGTGGCGCCCATAGGCGCAGACTTAGCTTTTGCAATTTTTTAGTTCACGAAGCGATCTGTGCCTTCACTTCACTTTGCTTTTTTGTGCCTTCATTTTTCTCCTTTTTCGAGTCCATTTTCGTGCCATGCATGAAATTGGACGAGCTCCCAATTCTTTCCACCTCTTCTTTTTGTGTCGAATTGTCATCTTTTGATCATTTATCGTCCAAACTCGTTCCTACACATAAGAAATACATAATGAGCATATTTCACTTCACAAACCATGTAATCTCCCGCGACTCACACAAGAATTAATATGTAAATATACTCAAAAATATACATTTTTCATCATTTATCAATCAACCTCTTCCTCACCCATCGTTCTAGTAAACCAGAGCAGCATTGTTCAACCCTCTCAACTCATCTCTTTCAATCCTACCAGCCAACTCTCTTCAAAACTATTAGGGAGTTCGAACTACTCCACTTGGAAATCTCAAGTCACCACACTTCTTTTTGGCTATGATCTTCTTTGCTTTGTTGATGGTTCATCCACTCCTCCACCCACTCATATTCCAGATGAATCTAACAAAGAAGTTCCCAACAACGCCTTTCATCTTTGGCTAAAGCAAGACAGTCTAGTTCGCAATGCCATCATGGCATCAGTTGATCTCACAATAGCACCTTGGATAGCTCATGCATCCACTACCAACCATGCCTGGAATATACTTCAAACCACCTATGCCAATAAATCTCATTCATGCATATTCAGTCTTGTTGGCCCAAGTTCAGATGAAGTTTTGAAGATTGAAAAATGAACTCATTCATGGACCAGGTTCATCATGTGAGACACAGTGGTTATCTACTTATACATGTGAGATGCACGTGAAGAAGATAAGTCTCAAGGATCAAGCAGCAATATCTTCTGAATTGATCGAAAAGGTTGCATAAAGGATGAGGAGATGAAGTCTCCTAATGTGAAGAGAACTTAATCCGGATCAAGGATAAGGGTTAGAGTTTGTATTGTTGTAGGACTCAAATTCGACAAGGGATCAGCAATTGAGTCTCAATCAAACTCTGATTACTAACTCATTAAATAACAATTTTTGTTCTCTTTTACAGGTGTTGCACAAACGCAGAAGTAAAACTAAATTGAGAGCAAAAGAGCGAGGCAATTTTGCAAGCAATTTATGTGAAATTCAAGTGTGCATTCCCGAAGCTACTTGGACAAGATAGAAGAACCAATTCTATTGTGTTTATTCTTATTCTAGTTCAATTGTAGTAGGTGGTTTAAAGTTGTACCTTTCCAGCTTTCATAGAAGCAATTGTATTAGGTACTTTGAGTATTCAAGTTAGAGTTAACTTGAAAGTGTCGCAGCAGTTGAGGTTGTGTGCCACACTGGGATTAGAGTTTAATCCTTAGGTTTACAAGAGTTTTGTAAATGCTGTTTTTGGCTCAGTGATTTTAGTGAAGTTTGGGAAAATCCTACTGAGTAGTAGGTCGTGGTTTTTTCACCTTTTGAGCCAGGTATTTTCCACGTAAAAATCTCTGAGTTCTTTATTTTATGCACTTTTAATTCCGCAAACAGTAGTAGTAAGTACACCTAGAAGAACCAGGTCTTGTGTGGTATTGACATTTAGAACTTCAATTGGTATCACAGCAGGTTATCCTTGAAGAGGTTAACACCTTAGGAAAAGATCAACATGAGTGCACCACCTGGGAACTGGGAAGGGCAATCCACTGCTAGACCTCCACTTTTCAATGGTCAGTACTATTCTTGGTGGAAGAACAGGATGAGAGATCACATCATAGGGGAAGACTATGAACTTTGGGACATAGTCACTGATGATCCCCTAGCAACCACAAAGAAGAATGCTGAAGGAGTTGATGTGCCAAAGACAAGGGCTGACTGTACTGCTGAAGATCTGAGAAAGTGGGAGAAAAATGCTAAGGCCAAGAAATGGCTGGTGTGTGGACTAGGTCCAGATGAGTACAGTAGGATCCAAAGTTGTACTACTGCTAAGGAGATATGGGACACTTTTCAAGTGGCCCATGAAGGAACACCTAAAGTGAAAAGATCAAGAGGAACATTGATGTATTCTCAATATGAGAATTTTACTATGAAGGAAGGAGAAACTATCCAGGAGATGTATACTAGGTTCACTACACTGACAAATGAACTTAAGTCTCTTGGAAGGGTTATTCTTGAAGAAGACAAGGTTGAGAAAATTCTGACAAGGGTTCTGCCAGTCACATGGGAAAGCAAAATCACGGCTATTCAGGAATCCAAGAATATTGCTACTCTCAGACTGGATGAACTGATTGGAAATCTGACTGCTTATGAAATGAGAAGGCAAACCATGAAGATGGATACCCCCAAGAAGGAGAGAAGCTTAGCTCTCAGAATTGCTGAAGGTTCAGATCTGGAAGATGATGAGATGGCTATGATCACTAGAGATTTTAAGAAGTACCTGATGAGAGGAAAGGGTTCTTCAAGAGGTACAACCTTCAACAAGACAAGAGCTCATGAGAAACAGACCAATGAGGGTTGCTACAAGTGTGGTAAGACTGATCACATGATCAAGAACTGCCCTCAATGGGAAATTGAGTGGAAGAAAGAAAGAGCTGAACGAAGGAACACGAAGAAGGAACAGGTTCAACCAAAAAGAAACAAAGGTTCAACCAAGGCTATGGTTGCTGCTTGGGGAGAAACCTCAGATGAAGACTCAGAAGATGAAGCTGAAGAAGAGAAAGCACCGATGGCCATCGGAGAATCAGATGATGAACAAGAGGTAAGTATTCTTCATCTCAAAGACAAGATTAAATTCTTGTCTAAAGAAAGGTTGGCTGAGCGATTACTAGACTTCATTGTTGAGTCTGAAATAATTAACAGTGAGAAGGAAGTTCTGTCTAGGGAATGTGTGATCCTAAAAGCAAAATGCAAAAGTCTAGAGTCTAGGGCAAATGAGAGTGATAACAAAAATGCTGAGTTAAAGAACCAGGTTCTTGAACTTGACAACAGTGTCCTAGAACTTAGGTATGAAAACTTAAAACTGAAACTAGGAACAGGAAAGAAGAAAGCTGATCACACATATCTCACTCTAGAAGAAAATTTGGGAAAAATGAAAGATGAATTGTATAAGAAAGATGAATTCATCAAAGTCTTAAAGGAAGATCTAGGAAAGGTGAAACATGAACTAGACAGAACTTGCAAGTGGAACAAGGCTTCTGATGCACTCTCCTGGCTGCAAGAGCATCACAGTAGCAACAAAAGAGGAATTGGCTATGGGACTCAAGCTCCAAAATGGGATCCTAAAAGCAAGTACCTCACACTTCCTGAAAATAAAATTTGCACAAACTGTGGTAAGACTGGCCATTACAAATATGAATGTAAGGCAAAAGAACAAGCCAGTCAAAAGAACAAAGCTTTTGTTCAAGAAAAAAATAAGCTGCCTGGATGGGCAAAAAGGAATTTGATTCACCCTTTTGCTTATAGAAAGGGACCCAAACTAGTTTGGGTTCCTAAGACTAACCCCTGATTTCCTTTTGCAGGTCCAAGTGAAAGGGAGGAGCCAAATATGGTATATGGATAGTGGCTGCTCAAAACATATGACTGGGGAAAAGGACCAGTTCCTTTCACTTGAAAACTTAAAGGGAGGTAATGTCTCCTTTGGAAATGGAAAGAAAGGTGAGACCATTGGGGTTGGAAAGGTAGGCAAAACAGATTCTTATTCCATAGAGAATGTCTACCTGATAGATGGCTTGAAATATAGCCTAATAAGTGTGTCACAACTGTGTGACAGAGGTAACCTTATGGCTTTTACCTCCACCAAATGCTTTGTGATTAACCTTACCACTGACAAGATTGTTTTGCAGGGAAAAAGAGTTAACAATATTTACATTGCAAATTTGTCCACTCTTTCAGAAAATGAACTCACCTGTTTAAGTGTGTTGGTTAATGATCCCCTCCTGTGGCACAAAAGACTTGGTCATGCAAGTCTAAATCAGCTTAACAAATTAGTCTCTAAATACTTGGTGATAGGGTTACTTAATATCAAGTTCAAGGAAGACAAAGTTTGTGAGGCATGTGCAAGGAGGAAGCAGGTAAGGTCATCCTTCAAAAGCAAGAAAATGGTAAGTACAACCAAGTCGTTGGAACTGGTTCATATGGATCTATGTGGTCCAATGAGAACCATGAGCAGAGGTGGAAAGAGATATGTAATGGTGCTAGTTGATGATTATTCTAAATTTACCTGGGTTCTATTTCTAACCTCCAAAAATGAAGCATTTGACATGTTTTCTGCATTTGTTAGAAAAACTCAGAAACAATTAGGAAATCAACTTGCCTCCATTAGGTCTGATCATGGAACTGAATTTGAAAACTCAAAGTTTGCTGAGTTCTGTGATGAAAATGGCATAGATCATAATTTCTCTGCCCCTAGTACCCCTCAGCAAAATGGAGTAGTTGAAAGAAAGAATAGAACTCTTGAGGATATGGCTAGAACCATGCTACTTTCTAGTAAATTGCCTCACAGCTTCTGGGCAGAGGCTGTAAACACTACATGTTACATAATAAATAGATGCATGACCAGACCTCTGGTAGAGAAGACTCCCTATGAGTTACTTAAAGGGAGAAAACCAAACATATCCCATCTTAGGGCATTTGGTATTTGATGAAATTAACATTCTTTCTGAGAGATAGGAACATGAAGATGAAGCCATTGGATTGGTAAAAGACTTGACTGAAGCATCAACTCAGGTCAAAGTGGCACCAAAAGAAGGAACAGGTGATGGAATAGGTTCTTCCATACAGGGCAACCTGACAGAGGGAAGAAATCAAAGAGGAATTGAGATAAACTTCCTGAAGGAACCTATTCATGATCCTGTTCCTCAGCAAATGGCAGAAACATCTAGCAGAAGCTAGTTGGTTGTGAAACCTCACAAGTATCAAAGTTCTCATCCCATTGAGAACATTCTCACTGATCCAACATCTGGAGTTAAAACCAGATCACAATTAAAGAATCTGTGTGCTTTTGATAGTTTTTTATCTATCATTGAACCTAAAAATATTGTTGAGGCTTTGCAGGATGCAGATTGGGTGAATGCAATGCAGGATGAGCTTAACCAGTTTGAAAGGAGTCAAGTTTGGCACCTAGTACCAAGACCCAAGGACAGATCAGTCATTGGTACAAAATGGGTCTTCGGGAACAAACTTGGTGAAGATGGGAACAAAGCAAGATTGGTGGTCCAAGGTTACAGCCAGGAGGAGGGCATAGACTATGATGAGACTTTTGCTCCAGTTGCAAGATTAGAGGCAATCAGACTTCTCATAGCCTTTGCAGCACATATGGAATTTACTCTTCATCAGATGGATGTCAAAAGTGCCTTCCTAAATGTCTACCTAAAGGAAGAAGTGTTTGTGAAACAACCTCTAGGATTTGAAAGCAAGGAATGTCCTGAGCATGTGTACAAGCTAGACAAAGCTCTATATGGGCTCAAGCAGACCCCAAGAGCTTGGTATGAACGGCTATCAAAATTCCTACTGGAGCATGGCTACGAAAGAGGTAAATTTGATAGTACCTTATTCTTAAGGGAAAAAGGTAAGGATACCTTATTGTGCAAATCTATGTTGATGACATAATCTTTGGGGCCACCACTGATAAGTTAAGTAAGGACTTTGCAAAACTAATGGGGAGTGAGTTTGAAATGAGCATGATAGGTGAGCTTAACTTCTTCCTAGGGTTGCAGATCAAACAAAGTCAAAATGGAACCATGATTCATCAGCAGAAGTATACAAAAGAACTAATCAAAAAGTTTAAAATGGAGGATTCTAAAGAAATAGATACACCTATCGCAACTGCCACTAAATTAGATGTTGATGAACCTGGCTCATCAGTTGATCAGAAGTTGTATAGGGGTATGATTGGTTCGCTCTTGTATCTTACTGCCAGTAGACCTGACATTTTTTTCAGTGTAGGACTTTGTGCTTGTTTTCAGGCAAATCCAAAGGAGTCTCACTTGACTGCTGTCAAGAGGATATTGAGATGTTTGAAAGGCACCACTGATCTGTGTCTTTGGTATCCTAAAGGTAGTAACTTTGATCTAGTAGGATATGCTGATGCTGATTATACAGGTTTCCAAGTGGATAGGAAGAGCACCTCAGGTATGGCACACTTCCTTGGTTCATGTCTTGTATCATGGGCTACCAAAAAGCAAAATTCAATAGCTCTATCTACTGCTGAAGCTGAATATGTTGCTGCTGCTTCTTGCTGTGCTCAATTGCTATGGATCAAACAACAGCTGGTAGAATTTGGAATTGAAGTGGGATGTATACCAATATTCTGTGATAACACTAGTGCTATAAGTATGACAAAGAACCCTGTTCATCATAAAAGGACCAAGCACATATATTAGACACCACTTCTTAAGAGATAACTATGAGAAAGGATTGATTTCAATAGAATTCTGTGCTACTGATAAACAAATAGCTGACATCTTTACTAAAGCACTGAGTAGAGAAAACTTTGAGAGGAAAAGGTTGGAAATAGGGATGATCAAGATCACTTAATAGGTCCGGTTTAGAATGCACAAGAAAAAAAAATTAAAAAAAAATTTAGTTAGGAGTTCTAACTATTGTGTAAATATCTAGATCAATACTTACTCAGTTTCATACTTTAATCAGTATACTCTTGTGACATATGTATATATGACTCACTAATCTCTTACAAAGTTTTCTATTATGAAATTTAAGGCATGTTCGAGGGAATTCTACTTGAAAAACCTGATTCATCTGTATATGCTTATGAGAAAGTTCAGGTATGTTTTCTATACTTAGCATAATAAGAAAGATTAATTTTTCAATCATGAGCAGAAGTCCTATTTTCACCAAACACCCAGAAATTATATCCGTTGAACATTGAACCAGTTTCATTCTCGTAGAACTCTAAAGAAAACGGGATTCTTGCCTAAAAAATGGTGTCGCCCATTAATCACTAAGAGACCAGAATTCTAAAGTGATTAGACTCCTGATTAACTATTGCAAAAAGGCTGCCATTACTGCATTTAATCATAACCCTCGTTAAATACACTCCACATCCCTTTCTTTAGTCCATAACCATCATTAATCTCTCCCAAGTTCTAATCATCCTCTTTCTCTCCAAAATTTCCAAAAATCCCCAAAATTCTCCAAAAATCCTTCACCATGACAAATCCTCAAGACAACCCTGGAACTCCCCCACCAGTGTCTCCCTCAAACACATCCTCATCTACTCCTCCTGTTGAAAACCCAAAACCTAGTTTTCATAGGCAAAAAATGCTAGCCAGAAAAACAGTAGCTTCTGGAGCTTTGAGGAAAGCTCTAAATGAAAAATTGAAGGCTAATCAGAAGAAGGAAAGTCCTGCTAAAGAATTCGACTCAAGTTCTGAGTCTGAAGCAATTATCTCTGCCAGTGAAGGAGAAGAACATGGGTCTTCTGATACTGACAAAAATCAAGAAGCCCCTGGTGAGGTTAATACTTGTTTTGTATTTTCTGATGTGATAGAAAAGGAAGAAAATAGGTTTGTTATGGTTGGTCCTTTGAAAGATGTAAAGGAGGCTGAGTCTAGTAGAAAGGGAAAGAAAAGCAAAGACAAAATTCTTGCAATCTGTGGAGGGGTAGAGGAGAGTGGCAACAAGGCAGGGGGAAATGGCTCTGGGGAGGCTGCTGAAGGTCTTGTTCATTTAAGTAAACAACAAGATGAACCTGGTTCATCTGTTGAAGAAACCCTAGCTGACATCTTGAAGAAGGTTGGGGCCAGCTATGACCCAAGGAAGCGCAAGGCTTCTTCCCTAAAAGCTCCAACTGCTTCCAAGCCAACAAAGAAAAGCAAAGTGTCTCCTAAGTCTACTATCCCTTCAAAGGGAAGAGCAACTAGAAGAAGGGTCAAACAAAGTGAGGAAGAGTTGCAGAAAGCACTGGAAGAAAGCAGGAAGAAAAAGAGGGAAAAAGGAAAGGCAAAAGTTGTGGAGAGTGTTGAGGTTGCAAAAGAAGAAGAAGAGGAGATGGATTTGGTCCATCAAGAAAGAGGAACAACTGAAAAGGTTCCAATACCCAAACCAAAGAGTTCCAAGACTTCGACCCAGAAGTCATCCTCTGTACCTGAATCTGCTGAGTCCTCGTTGGCTAAAAGAACTAGGTCTGCTGTGAAGGGAAAACAAAAGAAAATTATTGAAGAAGAAGAAGAATGGAGTGGAGAAGAAGAAGAGGAGGAGTTTGAGAAAGAACATGATAGATTTGTCATTTTTGGCAGGAGAAAGATCTTGAAAGGCAGGTTGTTGAAAAACCTGGAGGAGCCAGGTATGATAAGATTGGTGGATGCCCTTGCTGCACAAGGATGGAAGGACATGGTCCTTCAATTGGATGGGAAACTGGCCAGGAATGAGCTGATTGAGTTCATGGCCAATGCCACTGTCAAGAATGGGGTTGTCACCAGCATGGTGAAAGGAGTAAAGGTGCAGTTTGATGTACCTAAATTAGGTGAGATTCTAGACATTCCCAGTGTGGGATATGATGATTACAGCAGGCAAAGGTGGCCTTGTCTGGATTCTCTTCCTACTGCACTCCAAATCACCAAAAACTTTTGTGATTTTGCAACTGCTGAAGATGTGCCTGAAGCAAGGTTTGTTCAGAAGAGTGAGATGAGGGCTGAGCACAAGGTGCTATTTGAGTTTGTGAACAAATGCTTGCTGCCAAGGCAGGAGAGAAGGCACACTGCCAATTACATGGACTTGGTTCTCATGGAGTGCCTTGTGAGAGAAATGTAGATAAACTGGCCTGCTTTTATTGTCAAACTACTGGATAGAGTCATGAATGGCTCCAAAGCTCATGCCACACCATATGGGTTCCTATTGACTACTGTTCTGGAAAGGCTAAATGTGCCTTTGGAGAAGTGGGAAATGGCATCAAGCAAGAAGCACTTTGGTGTCAAGACTCTTATGGCTTGTGACTATCCAGTGGATGCCACCCCAGTTGAACCTGGTTCATCTTTGAAGACTCCTGTGAATAGAAAGGTTAGGGCCTTGGTTCAAGAATGTGGAACAAAAGATGCTGAAATTGCTAGGCTCCAGGCCCGTATTGCTGAACTGGAAAATGAGAGAAATGGCCTTAAATCTGAGCTAGCAAAGGAAAAGGAAAAGAGTGATGGAATGCTTCAGAATATGCTCAACCTTCTCCAAACCCAGCCCTCTAGTTCCTCCAAGCCCTAGGATGTCCAATCCCTGTCTTTGAACCAGTCTAGAACCCCCAATGACCCAGTTTGGGATTTTTTTTGTGTTTTTGCTCATGGTTGGAAGTTTTTTTCTTTCTTTTTGTGGTCTTTGTATGGAGGCATCACTAATCAATGACAATTTGCTATTTCTCTTGTTTTATTGCAGATTCTGATCTTAATAGTTCATTTTGTTTGCTGGTTGTTGATTAATTAAACCATGTTTTCACTTGCAGTTGCCCCAGTGGCCATGAGTAATTATTAATATCTGGGTTCACAATATATGCAACTTTTCGATGATGCCAAAAGGGGGAAGAGATATTTGCTTTACTTTGTATTCTGAACTAAAGTGATATTTATAACTTGATTAATACCCGGTCCTTAATGATAAGTTAAGATTTCTAAGTTAAAGTGTTGATAATTAAGCTGAGTTCCACAGGTTCTCTGATCAGTAAAAGCACAGAGTTTGTCATCATCAAAAAGGGGGAATTTGTTGGCCCAAGTTCAGATGAAGTTTTGAAGATTGAAAAATAAACTCAGTCATGGACCAGGTTCATCATGTGAGACATAGTGGTTATCTACTTATACATGTGAGATGCACGTGAAGAAGATAAGTCTCAAGGATCAAGCAGCAATATCTTCTGAATTGATCGAAAAGGTTGCATAAAGGATGAGGAGATGAAGTCTCCTAATGTGAAGAGAACTTAATCCGGATCAAGGATAAGGGTTGGAGTTTCTATTGTTGTAGGACTCAAATTCGACAAAGGATCAGCAATTGAGTCTCAATCAAACTCTGATTACTAACTCATTAAATAACAATGATTATTCTCTTTTACAGGTATTGCACAAACGCAGAAGTTAAACTAAATTGAGAGCAAAAGAGTGAGACAATTTTGCAAGCAATTTATGTGAGATTCAAGTGTGCATTCCTGAAGCTACTTGGACAAGATAGAAGAACCAATTCCATTGTGTATTTCTTTTATTTTAGTTCAATTATAGTAGGTGTTTTAAAGTTGTACCTTTCCAGCTTTCATAGAAGCAATTGTATTAGGTACTTTGAGTATTCAAGTAGAGTTAACTTGAAAGTGTCGCAGCAGTTGAGGCTGTGTGCCACACTGGGATTAGAGTTGTCACGACCCAACCCCGGTCATGATGGATCCCAACACACTGCTAGGCAAGCCCGACCATTTCTACAACCTTAACCGATAAATCACAGTGAATAAGTAAATTTTCACAACTAAAATACCAAGTTAAATGTGAAATCCTGAATTAAATGCTAACATTCGAAAACCCAAAATATAAAATACTAACAAGCCCACAGAATCTGGTGTCACAAATCTGAGCCTCTAATGCATGAGTATTAACCTACTACATAATGTTTTTCTAGAAATGTGGACAACAAATAAATAAAATAGAAGGAAGATCAGGACTGCGAACGCCAATTTGCAGCTACCTTGAATCTCCCGAGTGTGATGCTAGGCGGAGAAGATCTCACTCAGCCTCAGTGGGTGCACCTGAATCTGCACACAAGGTGCAGGGAGTATTGTGAGTACTTCCAACTCAGAAAGTAATAAATATAAATAAAGTCTGAGGATAAGAAATCCTAAATAAACCAATAGCATAATATAGTAAACATTGAAAACAATTATAATAAAATCACATCAGAGTAAGAGTAAATGACAATTAAATATGCAATGCAACACATAAACCGGTACTCTCCAGTACCCCGCTGCGGCGTGCAACCCGCTCCATTTATTTAACGTCGACGGCGCTCACTGGGGGTGTGCAGACTCCGGGAGGGGCCCCTTACGGCCCAAGCGCAATACTAAGCCATATCGTGGCATCAAACAGGCCCTCGGCCTCATATCAATATCATACCGCTGCGGCGTGCAGCCCAATCCCATACTCAGTCCAAAATCACATAAGCCCCTCTGGCACAATAACATAAAAATATTCAGCCCAAACTTCATTTAAAAAAAATATTAATTTAGTTTCTACTTTGAGAAAAATGGCTGAGTTTACAAAACAGTATTAAATACCAGGACTGAGTTCAATAATTATAATTATGGTAAGAAACCAGTAAGAATAATCCCTGAAGGATTCAAGTAGTTGGCACAAAGCCCAATTATGACAATTAATCCATTTTTATAAGAATGTTACTAATCTACAATCAATTAGGTAGTAATTTTATTAAGCGGGACAATCCCCGACGGTGCTCTACCCCACGCCCGTTATCCGGCGTGCAAGTCACCTCACATAGCACTACATTGTGCAAATTCGGGGTTTCAAACCCTCAACACAGCATTTACATTTATTACTAACTTCAAGCTGGCCAAAGTCCTAGCTTGCTATGCCCTTGCCTTTCGAATTAACCTCCTCGTGCATCGAATCTGACCAAAACCACAACGAATACGTCACAATATGCTAATGGGACAATACCCAATCGAAAATAATCGAAAAATAGTTAAATTCCCGAAATTAGCAAAAACCTGAGCCCCGGGCCCACTTCTCGAAAATCAGTATATTTACCATCAATGGATTCCTTATTTTGCCACGAGTCTATACATATAAAGAACACCAAAATCGGAGTCCAAATGACCCCTCAAATTCCCATTTTTGTTCTCTTAGGTTTCAAGCCCTAACCTCCATTTTTTACCTTTAATTCCTTGATTTTTAAGTCTAATTTCATGTATTTGCATCATAAAATCGTGTTCTAAGTCCAAGAGTTCTTACCTGATCGAAGTCCTTGAATTCCTCTTCAAAATCGCCCAAAAACTCTCCAAGTCCGAAGTGTAAAATATGAACTCTTTCAAAATTCTCGAAGGAAATAAAAACCCCTTCTGATCAGTTGTTTCCGCATCTGCGGTCCAGTTGTCGCTTCTGCGACTTTCGCTCCTGCGGCCTTCTTCCGCTTATCCGGAAATTCCCAAAGTCCCAAGGTCCGCTTCTGCGACCTCATTCCTGCATCTGCGGCTTCGCAGATGCGGCTCCTCCAACCGCTTCTGCGGAAACAACACCCAGGCCAAATATCGCTTCTGCGATCCTCCCTTCGGTTCAGCGTGACCGCACCTGCGGTCCCACAACCGCAGGTGCGAAAATACCAGATACCAGCAGACCTTAACCATGCAAAAATTCCGAAACTCTCTGTTTAACCATCTGAACTCAACCCGAGGCCCCCGGGACCTCAACCAAAAACACAAACATGATCCAATGCCTTATTTAGACTTGCTCCAATCATCAAAACACCTCAAACAACACTAAAACCATCATTTCTCATCGAATTCAAGCCTAAGTTCTTCCAAAACTTCCGAAACACGAATTCGATAAAAAACCCAACCAAAACACCTCCGAATGACCTGAAATTTTGCACACACATCCCAAATCACCTAACGAAGCTACTGCAACTCTCGGAATTTCATTCCGACCCTCGGATCAAAATCTCACCTATCGACCAGAATTCGCCAAAATTCTAACTTTGCCAATTTCAAGCCTAATTCTACTCCGGACCTCGAAAATCGCTTTTGATCACACTCCTAAGTCACAAATCATCCCCCGAAGCTAACCGAATCATCGGAATTCATATCCGAGCCCTCTAACACATAAGTCAACGTCCGATTGACTTTTCCAAAACAAACCTTCCTTAAAGAGACTAAGTGCCTCATTTCTTACCAAAACCAACCTAAATCAACTCTAACACACCAAATACCGATAATGAAACATGAAGAAGCATAAAATGGGGGAAACGGGGCGGTAACTCACGTGACGACGGGTCGGGTCGTCACATCCTCCCCAACTTAAACAAACGCTCGTCCTCGAGCATACCCAGAGTTGTCCTAGAATCCAACCAATAGCTGAAGGACCTTACCAAGCATATACACGGGGTGATCCCACGTCACCCTATCTCGCATAGGTCCGACTACACAACATAGCTGAAACTTCACAATCCATCTAGTCCATAAACCATAGGATCACATTGCACTTTCCGAAATCATACACAAGATCAGAACCCTACATCTATACTCAGAATAAGCCCGAACCGGCTGTGATAACCCATACCTGCAACCTCAGGTGCAATCATATGATATACCACCTAACTCAAACACTCAAAATGATAACTTCTATTCACAGCAGTTGCCCACAACACCCGAATACTGGTAGAAAACCTCTTATCAACTATGGTCTTATTCCCACACTTTCATATACTGCCAACGATAAATGAAACACGCAATAAACCGTAACCATTTTCTCAGATCGACCATTCATGAAGCCACTTCCCTTTTTACTAATACCACAGCAGAGCCGAACCTCGATATTATCCTTCCAACAAACTGAAATCAAATTCATTCGTATTCATTAGTGACCCCAACGATCACCTCAAATCCAACACACCACTCTGATGATATGACACCTCAATACAGGTCTATGCCACAACTTGCATAATACGCGCACCAATAAGAAACGGTCTGAACATACTCAAATCATGAAAAATGACTCAAACGAAAGAGTTGTACCTCAAGCTCATCAGTACCATCACAACACAAGGCTGAGACCTCATCTCACATCATAGAAATAGAACACCTGAATCTACCCCGAAAGGTCATATCTCCACGTGGCCTCGCTACAATGCGTGATCCTATCCAAACACTATTACACATGAAACACCTCAAGTCACTATGCTCAAAATCGACAGCCACGCACGATTTGATGTCTGGAACCAAAGCAATTCATTATACCCACGGTGAAACAAATAACATACGCCACGCAACCCGATAGGTCATAACCAATACTCCATTTACTGAGCAACACCCAATCACTCTTCCCGCTCGACTTTCACTATGAATCCCCAATAGAACCGCACCACATGTGCCCATAACCAACAAATCATAACGTCTCACAACACCGAAAAGCAACTCATAGCTCTCCTCAGATCACTAACAAGCTCAATAACGATCGAATCAACCTATCCCTCAACAATACAATTCGGGGCCAACCAAGCCCACTCCAGCTAAACATGTATCCACATCGGCCTACCAACGAACTCATTACCAAGAAAGCCTGAAGCTGCTCCCTCCACTACTATAACTCCTGCCAGAGCCGTACGATATGGTGCCCGGCACCAAATCAATATCGAAATCCACCACCTCGCCCGGCGACATGCCCGGCCACAAGAAATGCATCCAAAAAGTCCCTTAACACCGGAACAGAACTAGTGGTAGAAAGCTCTGCACTGACATCCATCACGAATGCCCAATTAAGAAAAGAAATCCTTCCCAGTCGTCCGCTGGGTCTTTGAAACATAAACCACTCTGCAAGAACATAATTCAATGCACCTCGCCACTCAACCCGTGGCATTTCCGGCATAGCCCGTAGCGCAATAGTTCAGAATCACCTAACACTAAGACAACCAGTCTGAATTTCAACATCACACCCAAAATCTAACATACCAGCAAATAAAGATCCACTCGAGCCTCCAAATCCCGATTGCCGCTAAACGGTGCCGAATACACACGATCCACAACCACGACATAGCCTGTACATGAGAACTCCCAGTCTCCAACTCCATATAGCACACGAATCATCATACATGATCCCAATTTTGTCGTCCGAACACATACCACACCTTAAATACCCCATCACTCCACGATAGATACTTTAAAATTTCCTGTGCCACAAAGCAAACCCGAATACCACCAGTTGATCCAACAAGAAAATGCCGCAATACTACCGAAGTATTATCAGTTTAATCACATTACCCTTTTTCTGAGACACATACTCTCGTCAAATTGCTTCCAATTAGCAACACCATTTCCTTGATTATCTGAGGCTACCCGTTGCCTAAGAGTTTTATGAACTTCATTTCAGAACTGAACTGAAACCTCGTACACGCAAATCTCGATCCTCCACAACATACCGCATATACCATACCATCCAAGGATAGCAGGAAAACTTTTATCTCCCTTCCGAGCCACAGACATCTACGCACTTAACTAGTCAAGAACTTCCATTGATCCCATCTAGAAGAAAAATCATTACACATTCCATGTCTCTCATATTCGTAGAAAATGCACTTCTTCAACCATGGTAGAAATCAACAAGAACTCTCTCAATTCCGTTTGCATAAATTAAACTGCCAGGACGGAATCCTTCTAACTCGACCAAGCTAAGCAAGCCATCAAAACCCAAGAGCATTGCTGCAAAATACTTGTAAGGGCTCATTACCTCGAACACATACGAAGAATTAATCATATCCTACCATACCGATTCGGTCTACTATCAAGCTATTCCATCTATCTAATTTCCCTTCTGATTCATCATCAACTTGATATTCCCCCTTGCTGTAGCACCACAGTTCCTCAACCCAGGCTCACTACACGAGACCCAAGCACAAGACCACATTGTCTAAGACCCATAAGCCACTGAATACTCTCTCAAATATTCCCAGAAACACCACATTCCAAAATACTTTACTCTGAAGAACTTCCTGCGAATCTAAATCCATTGCCTTTACTTTCCAGATACTGATACATAGAATCCCATAATTAAAATAAAAATACCACAAGTCTTGACCCTTTTTCCAATTAAAACACCGTCTCTAACCATATACACAACCTTAAGACACCTGATTGTTACATGTAGAATCTTGAACACATTAAAACCATTCTCGAGAGTCATTTACTTCTTATTCAAACTGCAATTCACCTGATCAAATGAAAATAACCGCCCGTGCCTCATTAGCACTCTGACACCGCAGGATATGACCTCATCCCAATACAAACAAACATATTCCTGCTCCATGCACCGAGCATTCTTTACCAACAACAGCTTAAGACATCCTGTGATTCTCACACATCTACGAAGCACCATATAACCTTTGTCAAAATTTTGCTTCACTCATGCCATCCTCGGCTCAATTTCCGCAACCAGAACTGATTCGCCAGCATGCCTCAAACCGGAACCAACATAGCACATAACCGTACAATTAGCTAATCAATAGCAAACTCCCCAACTTGACTCGAAGCCATAGATCAAAACACTCTCAACAACTCATAATGCACATACTCCATTGCTGCCTTAATACCATAGTGAGATTAAACTCAATCCTTCATAAGCTTGTGGAAACACAAATCATCTAGATTTTTTTTTTTTGCAAATCTCGCATTCACTCACACAACAGTTAAGCCCACTCTCTAGGCGATCCAATTTAGATGTCAACACATGTTCTTCACTTGTAAATGAGATCTTCTAATAGATAACATAAGGATCACACAACTTTAGAACACTCCGCAGGAGATGACCCACCTGCTTTGCCTCCAACTACCATTTCTGTACACCCTCCACCGTCCTAAACTGTATACAGTCACTTAGTCTTCCTGAGTCTGAACTCATACCGCAACATAAACTCACAGAGATTACATCTCGCCCCTCGATCGGGGAATCACAAGCCATCAAGGCACATCTGATACTAAGCGCTCATGCGCGCGTACGAGCACGTGGAAGGAATTTCAAGAGTTTCTTTTCAAGCTGAATCAAGGACGCACGGTAAGAATTCAAGAATGTGAAGTTTTCCTAAAGGTTCTGCAGCCTCTCGAGGATAAGTCAGACGTCTCCGTACCGATCCACGAGACTCTACTAAACTGGCTCATGACTCGCGAGACCAAGTAACCTAGGCTCTGATACCAACTTGTCACGACCCAACCCCGGTCGTGATGGCACCCAACACACTGCTAGGCAAGCCCGACCATTTCTACAACCTTAACCGATTAATCACAGTGAATAAGTAAATTTTCACAACTAAAATACCAAGTTAAATGTGAAATCCTGAATTAAATGCTAACATTCGAAAACCCAAAATATAAAAAATACTAACAAGCCCACAAAATCTGGTGTCACAAGTCTGAGCCTCTAATGCATGAGTATTAACCTACTACATAATATTTTTCTAGAAATGTGGACAACAAATAAATAAAATAGAAGGAAGATCAGGACTGCGAACGCCAATTTGCAGCTACCTTGAATCTCCCAAGTGTGATGCTAGGCGGAGAAGATCTCACTCAGCCTCAGTGGGTGCACCTGAATCTGCACACAAGGTGCAGGGAGTATTGTGAGTACTTCCAACTCAGAAAGTAATAAATATAAATAAAGTCTGAGGATAAGAAATCCTAAATAAACACAAAGCAAAGCTATAAATACAACAACGTGAACCAATAGCATAATACAATAAACATTGAAAACAATTATAATAAAATCCCATCAGAATAAGAATAAATGACAATTAAATAGGCAATGCAACACATAAACCGGTACTCTCCAGTACCCCGCTGCGGCGTGCAGCCTGCTCCATTTATTTAACGTTGACGGCCCTCACTGGGGGTGTGCAGACTCCGGGAGGGGCCCCTTACGGCCCAAGCGCAATAATAAGCCATATCGTGGCATCAAACAGGCCCTCGGCCTCATATCAATATCAATATCATACCGCTGCGGTGTGCAGCCCGATCCCATACTCAGTCCAAAATCACATAAGCCCCTCGGGCACAATAACATAAAAATATTCAGCCCAAACTTCATTTAAAAAAATATTAATTTAGTTTCTACTTTGAGAAAAATGGCTGAGTTTACAAAACAGTATTAAATACCAGGACTGAGTTCAATAATTATAATTATGGTAAGAAACCAGTAAGAATAATCCCTGAAGGATTCAAGTAGTTGGCACAAAGCCCAATTATGATAATTAATCCATTTTTATAAGGATGTTACTAATCTACAATCAATTAGGTAGTAATTTTATTAAGCGGGACAATCCCCGACGGTGCTCTAACCCATGCCCATTATCCGGCGTGCAAGTCACCTCACATAGCACTACATTGTGCAAATTCGGGGTTTCAAACCCTCAACATAGCATTTACATTTATTACTAACCTTAAGCTGGCCAAAGTCCTACCTTGCTATGCCCTTGCCTTTCGAATTAACCTCCTCGTGCGTCGAATCTGACCAAAACCACAACGAATACGTCACAATATGCTAATAGGACAATACCCAATCGAAAACAATCGAAAAATAGTTAAATTCCCGAAATTAGCAAAATTCTGAGCCCCGGGCCCACTTCTCGAAAATCAGTAAATTTACCATCAACGGATTCCTTATTTTGCCACGAGTCTATACATATAAAGAACACCAAAATCGGCGTCCAAATGACCCCTCAAATTTCCATTTTTGTTCTCTTAGGTTTCAAGCCTTAACCTCCATTTTTGACCTTTAATTCCTTGACTTTTCAGTCTAATTTCATGTATTTGCATCATAAAATTGAGTTCTAAGTCCATGAATTCTTACCTGATCGAAGTCCTTGAATTCCTCTTCAAAATCGCCCAAAAACTCTCCAAGTCCGAAGTGAAAAATATGAACTCTTTCAAAATTTGCGAAGGAAATAAAAACCCCTTCTGATTAGCTGTTTCCGCATCTGCGGTCCAGTTCTCGCTTCTGCGACTTCCGCTCATGCGGCCTTCTTCCGCTTCTGCGGAAATTCCCAAAGTCCCAAGGTCCGCTTCTGCGACCTCATTCCCGCATCTGCGGCTTCGCAGATGCGACTCCTCCAACCACTTCTGCGGAAACAACACCCATGCCAAATATCGCTTCTGCGATCCTCCCTTCGCTTCAGCGTGACTGCACCTGCGGTCCCAAAACCGCAAGTGCAAAAATACCAGATACCAGCAGACCTTAACCATGCAAAAATTCCGAAACTCTTCGGTTAACCATCCGAACTCAACCCGAGGCCCTCGGGACCTCAACCAAAAACACAAACATGATCCAATGCCTTATTCAAACTTGCTCCAATGATCAAAACACCTCAAACAACACTAAAACCATCATTTCTCACCGAATTTAAGCCTAAGTTCTTCCAAAACTTCCGAAACACGCATTCGATCAAAAACACAACCAAAACACCTCCGAATAACCTGAAATTTTGCACACACATCCCAAATCACCTAACGAAGCTACTGCAACTCTCGAAATTCCATTCCGACCCTCGGATCAAAATCTCACCTATCGACCGGAATTCGCCAAAATTCTTACTTTGCCAATTTCAAGCCTAATTCTACTCCGGACCTCCAAAATCACTTTTGATCACACTCCTAAGTCACAAATCATCCCCCGAAGCTAACCGAATCATCGGAATTCATATCCGAGCCCTCTAATACATAAGTCAACGTCCGGTTGACTTTTCCAAAACAAACCTTCCTTAAAGAGACTAAGTGCCTCATTTCCTACCAAAACCAACCCAAATCAACTCTAACACACCAAATACCGATAATGAAACATGAAGAAGCATAAAATGGGGGAACGGGGCGGTAACTCACGTGACGACGGGTCGGGTCGTCACAAGAGTTTAATCCTAAGGTTTACAAGAGTTTTGTAAATGCTGTTTTTGGCTCAGTGATTTTAGTGGAAGTTTGGGAAAATCCTACTGAGTAGTAGGTCGTGGTTTTTTTCACCTTTTGAGCCAAGTGTTTTCCACGTAAAAATCTCTGAGTTCTTTATTTTTCACTCTTAATTCCGCAAACAGTAGTAGTAAGTACACCTAGAAGAACTAGATTCTTCTAAAGCAAAAATTGGGTACCACACAAATCACCCCCCCCCTCTTGTGTGGTATTGACGTATAAAACATCACGTGGGTTCTGTGATAGGATAGCTACACGCCCTGAGGAAAGTTTAGAGTGATTTGGGATTTATGGTGGACAGTGACGAGGTCTACGGGCTTAATTTGGCATATCGGCTGCTATGCGGATGAAAGTTGGATACGTCAGGAAGGAGTTGCTTGATAGGAAGGAGAATACAACATGACTTCGAATGGGAATGTACTGTCGCGCCTTTTAGTTGATGTCCATGAGGAGTGAACGGACTTGTACAGCTCGTGGACGAGCACGCGCTCAGGATGGGTTACTGATTTTGTAATAATTTTACCCAGTGCGGCGACGTTGGAAGATGTCGGCATGTAATTTTCACATGTGGGTTATCTCCTGTGGACAGGTTAGCGGTCGTATGGTGTTGACGAAGCCCCTACAAAGGATTTTACCAGCTATCCAGTAATAGGTCAAATATGTAAATGCGGCTAGTGATTTAGAGTGTTCGATAAATGTTAACGGAGGGAATTTCGAGGAATTTGGTGGATTTATTGTGCAAGATCATGTCAACGACGAAGGAAGAATATTGGTAGGTTCCAGGTTCATACAATGGTAGCTTCAAGCTAAGTGGGAGAACCCCATCGCCTACGATTGGATTGCATGGTTATCTACTTGTGAGGTTTCTATTTATCGGTGTATTGGTGGGTTATTACGACTAAGGGAAAGAAAATATCAGTGGTAGTTTGAGCAAAGGATCGAGGAATGTGTGCTATATTGGGCCTTATCAGTTCATGTGCTAGCAGAGCCTTGGAGTTGATTATATTCGGGACCAAGTCAGAGTGGGTGACTCTCAATAACGGTCCTAGTGGATTCAAAAGTTAAAGCATGGTGCCTAAGGATTCCGAGTCCATAGTATGGTTGAGTATCGAGCTTTTGCAGCGGAGTATGAAAAGGGGCATGGAGTGTTCCGTGTTATCTTTGGACTGCGGTGTAACATGAGAGGAATGGGAGCATATGACTTCGGGTTCGTAGAGGAATTTACAGAATCGGTGTACCAATTGAGGATGCAAATATGCGCACAAGGAGGGTATGAGATGGTTCGTGGGATTTGAGACAGCATGGTCTCGTGATATAAGGTCACTTAGGGCGAGTGCGGATTTGGGTTCGTGATGTTTTGGATGAAGCTATTATTATTCCTAAGGCAAGTCCAAAGTAAATTAGAAGAAGTTGGACCAGTTAGCAAGGGTCGAATTGGCATGATGGTGGCAATGATCGGTTCCTTCAGCGTTTTAAGTTATACATGTGATTTTTGGCGGTACGTGTGAGGCTCGACGGCCACAGTAATGGATTTTATTTGGAAGCTCTCGAGTATGATGGCCTGTCATGTGTAAATGGATCTCGGAAGAGTTATGGTGGTTTAGACCACTACTTGAGGTTGATATTTTCTGCGGATATGAGAATTTAGTCACGTGTTGCAATGGTTCTCTTGAAACGATTTAAGTAAAAGGTTTCTATATGATGAAGTGTTTACCCTATTAGTAGTTCAGAAGTTAAGATGAAGTGTTTGCACAAAATCAATGAATTAATATATAATATTTATTTTCTTTAATATACTTCCTCTGTTTCAATTTATGTGAACCCATTTGACTGGGCACAGAGTTTAAGAAAAAAGAGAAAACTTTTGAACTTGTGGTGTAAAACGGGGCACATATATTTTGTGTGGCTATAAATCATTGTATAAAGGTAAATTGTTTCCAAATATGGAAAGATGTCATTCTTTTTGCCACGGACTAAAATGCAAATAGGTTCACATAAATTGAAACGGGGGAGTACTTATTACTTAAGATTAGGACTAATTGATACTCAATTTATACATCGCCTTAATATATTAATATGACGAAATAATTAGGGCTTTTTTACTTTTAGCCAGCGCCACTATTACTTAAAACTGTTCTTTGCTAAATAATGACTATGATCGATGATCATGTGCTTGTGCAGCATATGTTCAAAATATGCGAAGGGCAACTCCATTTGTTGAGACTTTAAAAGCTTGAAAACTCATAAATGAATTTTGTTATTTGTTAAAGTTTGACAAAGTGATGATTGGGGCTTGTTGGAAATGTCGTTATGAATTTGTGGTTAAATTCTGAAGCTATTTGATGATGATTTAAGTTATTTCATGATGTTTTTGGTGAGTCGAAGTTTGTAGGAGAATCAAATTTTGTATCCAATATTATAAAATATTATATAATATTATACAACATTACATTAAGGGGTCGTTTGGCATGAGGTATAAGTAGATATAATGCTGGTATAAAAATTTACTATCACCTTAATGCTTTGTTTGGTTAGCAAACCTGGTATAAGTTATTCCGGGATTAAAATTAGTACGGGATAACTTATAGTACCTTATAGGGGGTGGGGTAATTAATGCCGGGATAACTTATATCTTCTTCTTAGAAATTATGCAACTGTCATTTTTAATACAACATACCAAACAATGGATAAAAAACAATATCAGGATAACTAATCACAGCATAACTTATCTCAGCATAAGCCGTATTCAAACCAAACAACCCCTAAGTGTGTAAGTATAATATTGTATACCCGATTTATAAACTCTGATGCAAAAAAATAATGGGCTATGAGGCTGTAAACTTAAAAACATGGCTCCGTATATAGGTGCTATATAGTGTAATTGATTATAATTTTGAGTATACAAGGGTCTATTGAATGTAACCTTACCTTACATTTTTGCAAGAGATAGTTTCCACGGCTCGAACATATGACCTCCTAGTCACATGCAGGCAATACATTGAATGTAAATTTATCTCGGAGGATAGATTTAGGTTTACAGCATAAATTTTCGTGAAGGGATCCGTGCTAAGTCAATTAGATCTTCTATCTTTCTTAAAATCAAAAGGTATTTAGATTTATCAGTAATTACTCAATAAATGATCTGATTCTGTAAAAGATTTTACATAATCAATACTTAGAACTTAAAATCATACTGAAAAGGTTCAGTAAGAACAAGGATATATTTATGTTTGAAACAATAACCAGAACGTAATACTAATTATAATAACGTCCATCAATTTTGGTTTCCAATTAGCTAAACTCTCAATACATACAAGAACATAGTTCTACCTAAAGTTGTCATTATCCTCACTTCTTTGAAAATGCATCAAACGCTTGAAATCTTTGCATGATATTAGCCCCAATTCCAAGACTAAATCAGTAGCCTTTACATTACACACAAGTTTGAGCCAGTCAACTGTGGAGAACCCTATTTTGCTGCCGGAGATGCCCTTTAGCCTAGAACAACACTACAGCATAGACGAAAGCCCCTATACCTTCCAACGCAGCCGCAACAGTACCAACAATGGCCGAAAAAATAACTTTCAGCACCCAAATCTCTGGTAGAGTTCGTCGTCACAGAATCCGACGTTCCACATCTCCACAGACTAATGTATAAATTGTAGGGAAATGACACCGGAAAGTAACAATAATAATAATATTGCAATAATATTATTTGTAAGCATACACACAAATTGGCTTGAGTCGTGTTAGGCACTGTCCTAAGAAACTATTTCAGCAATGTGAAATGTTTCCCCAGGATTAAACAAGCCCATCTCTATTTATTTAGAGGATACAGGAATCAGCAAAATCAAATATTACAAACCCAACTATTTAAAAGAGGGAACAAAGCAAAGTAGACTATAAATGTTTTAAGGAGAAAGAAAAGGAACGAAAGAGGCAAAGTGAAAATTGTGCTGATGCATGATGGCTATTTGAAGGCCTATTTATAGGCTAATTGAGAGGCTTAGGGCATGCCAAGTGTATGACACTTGTTTTGAACTTCCCATGCAAGTTGCCACATGTTTTGAACTTCCCATGCAAGTTGACACATGGTTGAACATTTGTCCATTTTTGGAAAATATCACAACGGTTCCCCCACATATTTTCAAAAAACTCATACAAAGAGGAGTAAGATTTGCTGGATTTGTATGGTCCAAATGCAATAGATTTGGTGTCTTTCGAACTATGAACCAAACTTAGACCAATAAAACTTAACTCACAGAATTACTGGTGAAATGTAATATTTCTATGAACCAGTAATTCTTATTGTAAGTCAGAGATTTTATCAATCACATTTTGACCCCCGGTAATTTTGCTGTTCAACGCGGTTTTGCGCCCAATAGACCATGCGCGTGCCTGGTTATTCTTGAGAGCTCTAGAGACTAGGCCAAAATCTCATAGGAGCGGCCCACTCCACTCTCATATAGGTGAATTCATCAAGTGTATAATGCTTTTAAGTACACCATCCATAAGGACTATGAATTTCATTAAGAGTTATAACTCAGCCTCTCAATTAGTAGCAGTCAAGCACTCTCTTTTAGTGCATCAGTGCTAATATTGACTTGTTATTACCCATATGAACCTACTTCATGGGATCTCCAATCACATAGGTTGGGTTACCATCTCTATTGACAATATGCCGGCCTTAACCCCATCTCTTTTGAGGTTTGAAGAATTAATTTTCTTCCCACAGGTTTAGTCAGAGGATCGGCCAAATTAACTTCTGACTTCACATAAATGGAAATTATTCCATCTCTCAGCAGCTGCTTTATGACATCATGTCTTAATTTCATGTGTCTACTTTTACAATTATAAAATTTATTCTTTGCTATGGCTATTGCCGCCTGGCAATCACAATCCATAGACACAGGAGGCAGTACGTCCTTTATTAAAGGGGTATTAGCTAAGAAGTTTCTTAGCCACTCAGCCTCAGAACCAGCTAACTCCAGAGCTACAAACTCTGGTTCCATAGTAGATCTAGCAATGATCGTCTGTTTAGCTGATTTCCACGATATTGCACCACAACCAAGGGTGAATACATAACCACTAGTGGATTTTGTCTCATCTGAATCAGAGATCCAGTTTGCATCACTGTACCCTTCTAAACTAGAAGGAAATCCACTATATAGGACACCATAATTCATGGTTCCTCTCAAATATTTCATTAGTCTAGCTAATGCAGACCAATGCTCTCTGTTGGGATTATGAGTATATCTAGTCAGTCTACACACAGCATAGGCTATATCAGGCCTTGTAAAATTCATTAAATGCATCAAACTCCCAATAATCTATGCATATTTAAACTGAGCAACTAGGTCAGCATTATTCTTTTTCAACTGAGAGTTAGCATCAAAAGGAGTGCTCACAGATGTGACATTAAAATACTCAAACTTCTTAAGAAGTCTCTCAACATAACGTTCTTGAGACAATATTATTCCATCTTCACTCCTTATAATTTTAACTCCCAGTACTGTATTTACTTCACCCAGATATTTCATATCAAAATTAGCAGACAAAAATAATTTAGTACTTTGCACAATGTTTAAATTTGTACCAAATATAAGTATGTCATCAACATACAAACACAGTATCACAAAATCATTGTCTACCACTTTAGTATAAACACATTTATCCACCTCAACTGAAGAAAAACCGTATCTCAGTAAGACTTGTTCAAATTTCTCATACCACTACTTAGGAGCTTGTTTAAGGCCATAAAGAGATTTAATTAATTTACAAACTTTATTTTCTTGTCCAGGATTGACACAACCTTCAGGTTGAACCATATAAATTTCTTCTTCTAAATCACCATTTAGAAACGTAGTTTTGTACATTCATTTGGTGGATAAAGAGCTTATGAATTGAAGCTAAGGAATTAAACTGAATGAAGAATTCAGTCACTGGTGCAATGTATCAAATAATCTATATTT